>NW_024607571.1:17500-27500 GCF_018296145.1 Oncorhynchus tshawytscha | reverse complement strand
CCTCAACACTCTCATCACAGACACAACACGTAGGTACCAACTGACCTCAACACTCTCATCACAGACACAACACGTAGGTACCAACTGACCTCATCTCATCACAGACACCAACTGACCTCAACACTCTCATCACAGACACAACACGTAGGTACCAACTGACCTCATCTCATCACAGACACCAACTGACACTCAACACTCAACACTCATCACAGACACAACACGTAGGTACCAACTGACCTCATCTCATCACAGACACCAACTGACCTCAACACTCTCATCACGTAGACACAACACGTAGGTACCAACTGACCTCAACACTCATCACAGACACAACACGTAGGTACCAACTGACCTCATCTCATCACAGACACAACACGTAGGTACCAACTGACCTCACTCTCATCACAGACACAACACGTAGGTACCAACTGACCTCAGACACTCTCATCACAGACACAACACGTAGGTACCAACTGACCTCATCTCATCACAGACACAACACGTAGGTACCAACTGACCTCAACACTCTCATCACAGACACAACACGTAGGTACCAACTGACCTCAACACTCTCATCACAGACACAACACGTACCAACTGACCTCATCTCATCACGGACACAACACGTAGGTACCAACTGACCTCAACACTCATCACAGACACAACACGTAGGTACCAACTGACCTCAACACTCTCATCACAGACACAACACGTAGGTACCAACTGACCTCAACACTCTCATCACAGACACAACACGTAGGTACCAACTGACCTCAACCCTCTCATCACAGACACAACACGTAGGTACCAACTGACCTCAACACTCTCATCACAGACACAACACGTAGGTACCAACTGACCTCAACCCTCTCATCACAGACACAACACGTAGGTACCAACTGACCTCAACACTCTCATCACAGACACAACACGTAGGTGTCAACTTCACTCAAAATCTCTCTTATGGGAGTAAAACAGAATGACCAGCTATGAACATTGGATTGGATGTATTGGCAGTAGAAATGAAGATGACCTGTCATACTGTATGTTACACATTGAAACAGCAGAGTTAACGATGTGAGGCTGAAAGCAGTGGGAAACCATAGAACCGATCATTCCAGTGTTGCTCCAGGCCATGCAAAAGCCCCCCTCTCCAGATAACAGCCTTGATCCCATTACCTTTAATGGCTGTTGTGGCTTACGACTGACTGGCCTGTAGATCAGCTCAGCTCAGTGAAGACAAAGCATGCTTTCTCTCGTTTTGTCTGGTAAATGAAACCTTCCCCCAGAGCTGCTCTCTGCCTGTGTGGCTGAGCACCAGCCACAACTCATTTCACCTCCCTTTAGGGTACATCCCAAACGGTAGCCTGTTCCCTACATTTACAACGGGGATAGGGTGTCCTTTAGGACACGGCGTCAGTCCTCACAGCACGACTGTCCCTTCGAAGCAACAATAGTAGGCTAATGATGCAGGCCATTGGCAAGGCAATGAGGTGGGGAGAACTGGTCTGTTTAGGGGACAGGAGATGCTCACTCGCTGCCAGGGATACAGATAGCTGCTCTCCCCAGGAGGAGATTACACTGCTGCTGCTGCTACTGCTGCTATCACTCACCACAGAAAAACCTCCTGGCTTATCCAAAAGAGAGGCATTGTTTGGGGACAGCATGGGAGAGGTAGGTGGATACTGGTACAGTGGGGCAAAAAACAAGTTGATAACAAGTTCAAACAGGTGCCATTAATACAGGTAATGAGTGGAGGACAGAGGAGCCTCTTAAAGAAGAAGTTACAGGTCTGTGAGAGCCAGAAATCGTGCTTGTTTGTAGGTGACCAAATACTTATTTTCCACCATAATTTGCAAATAAATTCATTAAAAATCCTATAATGTGATTTTCTGGATTTTTTTTCTCATTTTGTCTGTCATAGTTGAAGTGTACCTATGATGAAAATTACAGGCCTCTCTCATCTTTTTAAGTGGGAGAACTTGCACAATTGGTGGCTGACTAAATACTTTTTTGCCCCACTGTAGGTGTGTGTGTGTGGATAGAGAGGTATGATGGATGTACCGTGATGATTTATGTGCTTGTCTCTCTGTGTTTTCTAGTCCCTGCCCCCACCCAGCCACCGACACCACCCCCCACGTCACCCCCCCTACCGACCATACCGCCCGCCAAGGAAGGTAAGAGAGAAGAACTGCCACTGTGTGTCCACACACACACACACACACACACACACACACACACACACACACACACACACACACACACACACACACACACACACACACACACACACACACACCTTCCTCTCCCCTGCTGTCCCCACCATAGTGTGACCTTTCTCAAACCCTCACTACATCTCTGATGACAGTTCACCTTTACTTCAGCACACTGAGGTACCACAGATAAATAAAAATATATCTCGCTTTTATACCAAATGAACCACATTATACAATCACCAAACAAGTACCGGTACTTAGTGGTATTTATCCAGCTGAGGAAGAGTTTTTGGAGTTAAATACAACTTTTTAAGTCTTCTTTATTGAGGGGTATCCAGTATCCTATCAACTTTTTAAGTTTTCTTTCTTGAGGGGTATCCAGTATCTTATCAATTTTTTAAGTCTTCTTTCTTGAGGGGTATCCAGTATCTTATCAACTTTTTAAGTCTTCTTTCTTGAGGGGTATCCAGTATCTTATCAACTTTTTAAGTCTTCTTTCTTGAGGGGTATCCAGTATCTTATCAACTTTTTAAGTCTTCTTTCTTGAGGGGTATCCAGTATCTTATCAACTTTTTAAGTTTTCTTTCTTGAGGGGTATCCAGTATCGTATCAATTTTTTAAGTCTTCTTTCTTGAGGGGTATCCAGTATCTTATCAACTTTTTAAGTCTTCTTTCTTGGGGATTATCCAGTATCTTATCAAACATTTGCAGTGCGGCTCAGACAAGCAGCAGCTCCAGTCTGTGCATATTTACACAGCATCTGCATGCATTACTTATTACATTAGCTGAGGCTTTGCTTCCTCTCTCCTCTACTGACCTTCATATACACACTACCAAATACAATAGGCAGACAGCCCCCTGAGGGTTTAAGTCCTGGTCCGTTTTTAGGTGAACTGCAATCATCAGATTTGTGATAAGTATTAAGTTCTTCACAGGTGAAATAAATGAGAAATAAGAAGGTGGTTTTTACAGCACCGTAATAGACTGAAAACTTCTTCAGCTTTTATCAATGTATTCTCAGCAAAGTTCTCAAGGTCATTTTTACAGCGGGGATTAGTTGAATATTGCATTTTGGATATTATCTCTGGCTCCTAATAATAGTAGAAGTCAGAAGTACTCAACTTCTTCTCAATCACATTGGAGGAGAAGGTTCGATGGGCGGGACCTTGGATCTTCTCCAATGCGTTTTGTGAATGAGGCGAGGATAGAGCGTGGGAGGAATCGATTAAATCGATGAAAGACAAATTGAGAAAGAGCCTTGCACACTTCTATCCCCATGGTGCACTGCTGCCTGGCTGTGTATAAAGCCTTCCTCCCATCCTGTCGATACTTCCTGTCCGGTTTGATTAGAACCCTGCCATAACAACCTTCCCTTAAGAACTCTCCCACCATTCAAAGAACTCTGCTATAATTCTAAGCACTTCAGACTGAACACATTTGTCCCACCTCTAGAGGTTTGTACCAGTCAATTTGTTATAATTCTAACTCTCTGGCTTGTTTAAACAAAGATCAAACAGGCCAGACATTTCTCTTGCCATTCCTCTACACTCTTAGAAAAAAGGACCTGTCTTTGTTCCTCAAAGTGTAGCCCCAGTGTTTCTCAACCCTCTTTGTACCAGGCACCGACAAGCTATGGTCCTTCTTGTGCCAAGGACTGGCAAGCTATACTTCTTCCTAGCGTTGGAGAACGGGCTAAATCACCGTCAGCTTACTGTCTGAGATACCGGCCAGCTCTAGTCGTTCCTCATATTCAGAGAGACCGGCCAGCTCTAGTCGTTCCTCATATTCAGAGAGACCGGCCAGCTCTAGTCGTTCCTCATATTCAGAGAGACCGGCCAGCTCTAGTCGTTCCTCACATTCTGAGAGACCGGCCAGCTCTAGCGTTCCTCACATTCTGTTCTGTTCTCACATTCTGAGAGACCGGCCAGCTCTAGCTGTTCCTCACATTCTGAGAGACCAGGCCAGCTGTTCCTCAGCTGCTGTTCCTCACATTCTGAGAGACAGGCCAGCTCTAGCTGTTCCTCACATTCTGAGAGACAGGCCAGCTCTAGCTGTTCCTCACATTCCTCAGCTCTAGCTGTTCATTCTGAGAGACAGGCCAGCTCTAGCTGTTCCTCACATTCTGAGAGACCGGCCAGCTCTAGCTGTTCCTCACATTCTGTTCCTCACATTCTGAGAGACCGGCCAGCTCTAGCTCTCAGCTGTTCCTCACATTCTGAGAGACCGGCCAGCTCTAGCTGTTCCTCACATTCTGAGAGACCGGCCAGCTCTAGCTGTTCCTCACATTCTGAGAGACCGGCCAGCTCTAGTCGTTCCTCACATTCTGAGAGACCGGCCAGCTCTAGTCGTTCCTCACATTCTGAGAGACCGGCCAGCTCTAGTCGTTCCTCACATTCTGAGAGACCGGCCAGCTCTAGTCGTTCCTCACATTCTGAGAGACCGGCCAGCTCTAGACGTTCCTCACATTCTGAGAGACCGGCCAGCTCTAGCTGTTCCTCACATTCTGAGAGACCGGCCAGCTCTAGCTGTTCCTCACATTCTGAGAGACCGGCCAGCTCTAGCCGTTTGATTGAAGTCTGTATATGACTGGAGAATACAGTAACTGAATATTAAAGGCACAGCGTAGTCAAAAATGTGATTTTCCAGTTTGTTATATATATTTCCATACTATGATGTTGGAATAACATTATGAAATTGTGAAAATGATGATAAAGCCATGTTAGTGTAAGAGCTGTTTAAACAGTCAGTCTGTTTTGGTGGGATGGAGTTTTGGCCTGCCTGGTGACATCGTTAATAGACCAATGAGAAAGAGTGTTCCAACCTCTCTGCCAATAACAGCTACTGTAGTTTTCAGTTTTCCTCTCCCCACTCAGACAGATATATTGAGATAAAGATGGCTGCCCTGGACCTTTAATTAGCACGAAGGAAGATCTTATCTGTCTCTGTGTAGTAGGAAGTAGATACAGCTTCTGGAGGAGACAGATAGTTAGATAGTCATCCCCACTCTCCACCAACTGGCCTGTTGTAATGAGACTGAAGGGTTGAGGCTTACCAGCTGGCCTGTTGTAATGAGGCTGAAGATATGAGGCTTACCAGCTTGCCTTTTGTAATGAGACTGAAGGTTGAGGCTTTCCAGCTGGCCTGTTGTAATGAGACTGAAGGGTTGAGGTTTACCAGCTGGCCTGTTGTAATGAGGCTGAAGATATGAGGCTTACCAGCTGGCCTGTTGTAATGAGACTGAAGGTTGAGGCTTTCCAGCTGGCCTGTTGTAATGAGACTGAAGGGTTGAGGCTTTCCAGCTGGCCTGTTGTAATGAGGCTGAAGATATGAGGCTTACCAGCTGGCCTGTTGTAATGAGGCTGAAGATATGAGGCTTACCAGCTGGCCTGTTGTAATGAGGCTGAAGATATGAGGCTTACCAGCTGGCCTGTTGTAATGAGACTGAAGGTTGAGGCTTTCCAGCTGGCCTGTTGTAATGAGACTGAAGGGTTGAGGTTTACCAGCTGGCCTGTTGTAATGAGGCTGAAGATATGAGGCTTACCAGCTGGCCTGTTGTAATGAGACTGAAGATATGAGGCTTACCAGCTGGCCTGTTGTAATGAGACTGAAGGTTGAGGCTTTCCAGCTGGCCTGTTGTAATGAGACTGAAGGGTTGAGGTTTACCAGCTGGCCTGTTGTAATGAGGCTGAAGATATGAGGCTTACCAGCTGGCCTGTTGTAATGAGACTGAAGGTTGAGGCTTTCCAGCTGGCCTGTTGTAATGAGACTGAAGCTTTCCAGCTGGCCTGTTGTAATGAGACTGAAGGGTGTTGTAATAAGAGGCTTACCAGCTGGCCTGTTGTAATAAGACTGAAGGTTGAGGCTTTCCAGCTGGCCTGTTGTAATGAGACTGAAGGGCCTGTTGAATGGCTTTCCAGCTGGCCTGTTGTAATGAGACTGAAGAGTTGAGGCTTTCCAGCTGGCCTGTTGTAATGAGACTGAAGAGTTGAGGCTTTCAAGCTGGCCTGTTGTAATGAGACTGAAGGGTAGAGGCTTACCAGCTGGCCTGTTGTAATGAGGCTGAAGATATGAGGCTTACCAGCTGGCCTGTTGTAATGAGACTGAAGGTTGAGGCTTTCCAGCTGGCCTGTTGTAATGAGACTGAAGGGTTGAGGTTTACCAGCTGGCCTGTTGTAATAAGACTTAAGGATTGAGGCTTTCCAGCTGGCCTGTTGTAATGAGACTGAAGAGTTGAGGCTTTCCAGCTGGCCTGTTGTAATAAGACTGAAGAGTTGAGGCTTTCCAGCTGGCCTGTTGTAATGAGACTGAAGAGGCTTTCAAGCTGGCCTGTTGCTTTGAGGCAACCAGCTGGCCTGTTGTAATGAGACTGAAGGGTTGAGGCTTACCAGCTGGCCTGTTGTAATGAGACTGAAGAGTTGAGGCTTACCAGCTGGCCTGTTGTAATGAGACTGAAAGGTTGAGGCTTACCAGCTGGCCTGTTGTAATGAGACTGAAGAGTTGAGGCTTACCAGCTGGCCTGTTGTAATGAGACTGAAGGGTTGAGGCTTCTGTCTCTGTGTTTGGAATTCCTCTCTAACCTAGTTCCATATCTAATTTCCCTCCTTCCTTCCCTGCCTCCCTGTGTCCCTGCCTGCCTCCCTGCCTCCCTGCCTCCTTCCCTCCCTGCCTACCTCCCTCCCTCCCTCCATCCCTCCCTGCATCCCTCCCTCCATCCCTCCCTCATCCCTCCCTCCCTCCCTCCCTCCCTCCCTCCCTCCCTCCCTCCCTCCCTCCCTCCCTCCCTCCCTCCCTCCCTCCCTCCCTCCCTCCCTCCCTCCCTCCTCCCTCCCTCCCCTCCCTGCCTGCCTGCCTGCCTGCCTGCCTCCCTCCTGCCTCCCTCCCTCCCTCCCTCCCTCCCTCCCTCCCTCCCTCCTCCCTCCCTCCCTGCCTGCCTCCCTCCTCCCTGCCTCCTTCCCTCCCTGCCTGCCTGTGTCCCTGCCTCCCTCCCTGCCTGCCTCCCTCCCTCCCCCCCCTGCCTCCTTCCCTCCCTCCCTGCCTGCCTGCCTGCCTGCCTGCCTGCCTGCCTCCCCATCCTCCCTCCCTGTGTCCCTGCCTCCCTCCCTGCCTGCCTCCCTCCCTCCCTCCCCCTGCCTCCTTCCCTCCCTCCCTGCCTGCCTGCCTGCCTGCCTGCCTGCCTGCCTGCCTCCCTCCCTACTTCCCTACCTCCCTCCCTGCCTGCCTGTGTCCCTGCCTCCCTCCCTGCCTGCCTGCCTCCCCCCCCTGCCTCCTTCCCTCCCTGCCTGCCTGCCTGCCTCCCTCCCTCCCCCTGTGTCCCTGCCTCCCTCCCTGCCTGCCTCCCTCCCTCCCCCCCTACCTCCCTCCCTGCCTGCCTGCCTGCCTGCCCTGCCTCCTCCCTCCCTCCCTCCCCCTCCCTCCCTCCCTCCCTCCCTCCCTGCCTCCTTCCCTCCCTGCCTGCCTGCCTGCCTCCCTCCCTCCCTCCCTGTGTCCCTGCCTCCCTCCCTGCCTGCCTCCCTCCCCCCCCTGCCTCCTTCCCTCCCTGCCTGCCTGCCTGCCTCCCTCCCTCCCTACCTCCCTCCCCCCAGTCTGTAAGGCAGCCAAAGCTGACCTGGTCTTCTTGGTGGACGGGTCTTGGAGCATCGGAGACGACAACTTCCAGAAGATTATCCGCTTCCTGTACAGTACGACGGGATCTCTGGATCTGATTGGTCCTGATGGCACACAGGTAAGACCAATGACAACACCTCCATATTATAGAGTTATGCATTCAGCCAATATCTCACGGAAATAATGAATAAAGTAAATATAACCCAATGCTGTTGAAGGGGAACATTGTCTAACAGTAACCTGATCTCATCCATCTCAGCCACTGATGTTTGAGAAAGCAAAATGTCCTATGAGGGGCTGGCCTAGTCCAGTACACACAGGTTAGAGTGAGGTTAGGGTCACAGGTCAGGGTGAGGTTAGGGTCACAGGTTAGAGTGAGGTTAGGGTCACAGGTCAGGGTGAGGTTAGGGTCACAGGTCAGGGTGAGGTTAGGGTCACAGGTTAGAGTGAGGTTAGGGTCACAGGTTAGGGTGAGGTTAGGGTCACAGGTTAGGGTGAGGTTAAGGTCACAGGTTAGAGTGAAGTTAGGGTCACAGGTCAGGGTGAGGTTAGGTTAGAGTGAGGTTAGGGTCACAGGTTAGAGTGAGGTTAGGGTCACAGGTTAGAGTGAGGTTAGGGTCACAGGTTAGGGGTGAGGTTAGGGTCACAGGTTAGAGTGAGGTTAGGGTCACAGGTTAGGTGTGAGGTTAGGGTCACAGGTCAGGCTGAGGTTAGGGTCACAGGTTAGAGTGAGGTTAGGGTCACAGGTTAGGGTGAGGTTAGGGTCACAGGTTAGAGTGAGGTTAGGGTCACAGGTTAGGGTGAGGTTAGGGTCACAGGTCAGGGTGAGGTTAGGGTCACAGGTCAGGCTGAAGTTGGGGTCACAGGTTAGAGTGAGGTTAGGGTCACAGGTCAGGGTGAGGTTAGGGTCACAGGTTAGAGTGAGGTTAGGGTCACAGGTTAGAGTGAGGTTAGGGTCACAGGTCAGGGTGAGGTTAGGGTCACAGGTTAGAGTGAGGTTAGGGTCACAGGTTAGAGTGAGGTTAGGGTCACAGGTCAGGGTGAGGTTAGGGTCACAGGTCAGGGTGAGGTTAGGGCCACAGGTCAGGGTGAGCTTAGGGTCACAGGCCACAGTTTAGGGTGAGGTTAGGTTCACAGGTCAGGGTGAGGTTAGGGTCACAGGTACGGGTGAGGTTAGGGTCACAGGTTAGAGTGAGGTTAGGGTCACAGGTCAGGGTGAGGTTAGGTTTAGATAAAGCCTGTGCTAACATCACCAAACAGAGCCAAATCTAAACCAGGTCTCAATGGAGAGACCATTATATTGGAATAGACTGGTATCTAGACATTATAAACAGACCCACATCTAAACCAGGTCTCAAGGGAGAGACCATTATGTTGGAATAGACTGGTGTCTAGACATTATAAACAGAGGCCCATAGATCTTCATCTCAAGCCTTCTCTTTCAGACCGTTCACAGCCCATTACTGAGGAACTGGTAGGTTATTGACACAAGGCAGCATTACTAAAGTCCTCCGTATCCCCTTACTACTATATTAGGGGCTGATGGGTAATGGAGGAATCTGAGCTGAGGTGCAGAGGGTCCTGGCTACAGTAGTTAGGCTCTCAGACAGACAAATAGAAAAACAGACATAAGGAGAGTGAGAAGGGAAGCGAGACATTGAGGGAAGAGGAGGGACAGGGATAGATTCCTGAGGGGACATAAGGAGAGTGAGAAGGGAAGCGGGACATTGAGGGAAGAGGAGGGACAGGGATAGATTCCTGAGGGGACATAAGGAGAGTGAGAAGGGAAGTGAGACATTGAGGGAAGAGGAGGGACAGGGATAGATTCCTGAGGGGACATAAGGAGAGTGAGAAGGGAAGCGAGACATTGAGGGAAGAGGAGGGACAGGGATAGATTCCTGAGGGGACATAAGGAGAGTGAGAAGGGAAGTGAGACATTGAGGGAAGAGGAGGGACAGGGATAGATTCCTGAGGGGACATAAGGAGAGTGAGAAGGGAAGCGAGACATTGAGGGAAGAGGAAGGACAGGGATAGATTCCTGAGGGGACATAAGGAGAGTGAGAAGGGAAGCAGGACATTGAGGGACAGGGATAGATTCCTGAGGGGACATAAGGAGAGTGAGAAGGGAAGCGAGACATTGAGGGACAGGGATAGATTCCTAAGGAGACATAAGGAGAGTG
>NW_024607571.1:0-12500 GCF_018296145.1 Oncorhynchus tshawytscha | reverse complement strand
GACTATTATTATTATTACTGTTATTATTACTAGTATTACTATTATTATTATTATTACTAGTATTACTATTATTAATGTTATTATTATTATTACTAGTATTACTATTATTAATGTTATTATTATTACTGTTATTATTACTACTGTTATTATGACTAGTATGACTATTATTGTTATTATTATTATTATTACTAGTATTACTATTATTAATGTTATTATTATTATTACTACTACTGTTATTATGACTATTATTATTATTACTGTTATTATTACTAGTATTACTATTATTATTATTATTATTATTATTATTACTAGTATTACTATTATTGTTATTATTATTATTATTACTACTGTTATTATGACTGGTATGACTATTATTGTTATTATTGTTATTATTATTATTATTACTACTGTTATTATGACTATTATTGTTATTATTGTTATTATTGTTATTATTACTATTATTACTATTATTAATGTTATTACTATTATTAATACTACTGTTATTATGACTGGTATGACTATTATTGTTATTATTGTTATTATTATTATTATTAATGTTATTATTATTATTGTTATTATTGTTATTATTATTATTATTGTTATTATTGTTATTATTGTTCTTATTATTATTACTGTTATTATTGTTATTATTGTTCTTATTATTATTACTGTTATTATTACTATTGTTGTTATTATTACTGCTATTATTATTGTTACTGTTATTATTATTATTACTGTTATTATTATTATTACTGTTATTAGTAGTACTGCAATTATTACTGTTATTGTTATTATTACTGTTATTAGTATTACTGTTATTATTACTATTATTGATGTTATTATTACTGTTATTGTCATTATTATTGTTTTTATTTTTATTGTTATTGTTACTGTTATTAATACTATTATTATTGTTATTAATACTATTATTATTCATGTTATTATTATTATTAGTTGCTCCTGATGTGCCTGTCTTCCCTATCCATCCACATATATGGTCTGCTAGTCATCCATATATTAACAACAGGCTGTATAGATATGGTCTGATAGTCGTCCACACATTAACAACAGGCTGTATAGATATGGTCTGATAGTCATCCATACATTAACAACAGGCTGTATAGATATGGTCTGATAGTCATCCACACATTAACAACAGGCTGTATAGATATGGTCTGATAGTCATCCACACATTAACAACAGGCTGTATAGATATGGTCTGATAGTCATCCACACATTAACAACAGGCTGTATAGATATGGTCTGATAGTCATCCATACATTAACAACAGGCTGTATAGATATGGTCTGATAGTCATCCATACATTAACAACAGGCTGTATAGATATGGTCAGATAGTCATCCATACATTAACAACAGGCTGTATAGATATGGTCTGATAGTCATCCATACATTAACAACAGGCTGTATAGATATGGTCTGATAGTCATCCACACATTAACAACATACTGTGATGTGTAGATATGATCTATCCATAGAAATATAACTCTATGTCCCTATCCATCCAGGCCGGGCCATTAAGCATGTGAAGGAATCTATCTTCACCTCAGAGGGAGGAGTGAGGAGGGGGGTTCCTAAGGTACTGGTGGTCCTCACCGATGGCCGTTCCCAAGACGACGTCAACAAGGTCTCCAAGGAGATGCAGATGGAAGGTTAGTGGCATAGTGTGAGTCCCAAATAGTGCCCTATTCTCTGTACTGTATAGTGCACTACTCTGGCCAAAAGTAGTGTGGGACTAGGGAATAGGGTGTTATTTTGGATAAAACCCATGTTTCTTCCTCTGAGGACAATACACTATTCCATTGTATTATATTGTTGTAACAGAACTATTCATGGCTCTCAACCCAAAAACAAAACTTAGAGAGAAATATGTTTGTGGTAGAAGGGTCACTTAGCAAGTCAGAGAGTGGTAAGATAGGCCAATCAAATAGTTTCCTTGGAATTGTTTTGCTTTATTGCTGAAGAAAAACAAAATATTGTTTTCAAATCTTAACAATGTATGTCCTTTGAAGGCTACATCATCTTTGCCATCGGCTTTGCTGATGCGGACTACGGAGAGTTGGTGAACATCGCCAGCAAACCCAGCGACAGACACGTCTTCTTTGTGGACGATTTGGATGCTGTCAAGAAAATTGAGGAGCAGCTGATCACTTTTGTGTGTGAGGCTGCCACTGCCAGTAAGTACCGCCAGAACTGAAGTAGCTGCCATTGGAAGAATGTTCCAGAACTGATATAATCTACTGTAGAATAGAGACAGATGGTAGGTTTGGTCATGTGGTCTCCAGAACTGATATAATCTACTGTAGAATAGAGACAGATGGTAGGTTTGGTCAACTGATATAATCTACTGTAGAATAGAGACAGATGGTAGGTTTGGTCAACTGATATAATCTACTGTAGAATAGAGACAGATGGTAGGTTTGGTCATGTGGTCTCCAGAACTGATATAATCTACTGTAGAATAGAGGCAGATGGTAGGTTTGGTCATGTGGTCTCCAGAACTGATATAATCTACTGTAGAATAGAGACAGATGGTAGGTTTGGTCATGTGGTCTCCAGAACTGATATAATCTACTGTAGAATAGAGACAGATGGTAGGTTTGGTCATGTGGTCTCCAGAACTGATATAATCTACTGTAGAATAGAGACAGATGGTAGGTTTGGTCATGTGGTCTCCAGAACTGATATAATCTACTGTAGAATAGAGACAGATGGTAGGTTTGGTCATGTGGTCTCCAGAACTGATATAATCTACTGTAGAATAGAGACAGATGGTAGGTTTGGTCATGTGGTTTAATGGATTAGTTATTATTACAAAGAAGAGGATTCATCCACATTTAAATCTTAATAAGAGGATCTTGATTCATGATGAAATGACAGTGATTCATATCCTGTTCATTATTTAACCAACCCTTTCATCCATCTTGTTTTTAGCTTGTCCATCGGTTCTGATGAGAGGCAACACCATGGCAGGTAAACTATGTAAAACACGTACAGCTGGTTACTGCTTTATAGTCATAGAATGTGTATCCCTATTGAGATAAACCCCTCTCAATCTACAGTCAATGTGGATTGTCTGATCCCACTTCATTCATTCACGGAGAGACTCCGTGTCCCTGGCTGTTGTCAGGAGCAACGTGTCATCTGCCACGTGATTCTGGTTCAAATCCAGTCAGACGGAGTTACATAGAGTCAGAGTGTAGTGGAGGGTATACACCGTGTACCACCGTATCTAATACTGGGCATTGTGTATACTCACTCTTAATCCCTACGATGCGCATCAAGGTAGTGTAGTGGAGGGTATACACCGTGTACCACCGTATCTAATACTGGGCATTGTGTGTACCCTACACTTTTTAATCCTTACGACGATGCGCATCAAGGTAGTGTAGTGGAGGGTATACACTGTGTACCACCGTATCTAATACTGGGCATTGTGTGTACTCACTTCTTAATCCCTACGATGCACGTAAAAGTAGTGTAGTGGAGGGTATACACCGTGTACCACCGCATCTAATACTGGGCATTGTGTGTACTCACTTCTTAATCCCTACGATGCACGTAAAAGTAGTGTAGTGGAGGGTATACACCGTGTCAATAAGGCTGATGGAACACATCACAATGTTAAGCTTCAAATGTTTAATTTTTTTTCCCCGTTTTAGTCTTTAAACTGCTTCAAAGGGAGGCAAGACATGCCTCATAATATGAAGTTAAATGTCCAGTTTTAAACATTTAAAGAACAGGAAAAAAAGAACAGGAAAATATAGCGATGCTGATGACAGTCCTAAACGTCTTCTGATTGATGGTAAGGCTTTGCCAAAAACCTTCTCAATGAAATGTTACCTGTTACAAAGTAGCCTATGCCTGCCTGGCAGAATGATATCATGATTATTTACATCAATCCATCTCATGTGCTGTGGAAACACAGCTAACCACTTAAATTAAAGGGTAACTACACTCAAAAATATAAATTTCTTTGCTTTTTCTCAGACCTCAAAAGTGTTCTCCTGATGTGCTTAAGGCATTGTTATGGGCTTAGAACATCCAATTCTGTTGTTGTTATAGTAAGAAAGTGTGACTTTAAGAGCGAAAACCTGAAGGAGGAAAAAAAAGATCTGAAACCTGTGAATTCCTGACTCAGTTGACAGCCTCATTTATCTGTTTCAATAGTAGACCTACTATTATCCTACTGCACAGTACAGCTTGGGTTGGCCTGCCTGTGAAAGACCAATATGGAATTCATCATTTTTGGACATTCAGAGTGAATGTCACTGTTTCTCATAGGATTTTTGACAGAGTTCTCCTTTCCTTCGCCGGGTGGGGATAGGAAATACTATCCAGAGGGAGACTGGTTGACAGAATGACATTATTATTACTCTGTATATATCCAGCACCTAAACAGTATTTACTACCTCGGCCCATTTTGTTGCTTGAAGATAAAAATGTGTACCATTTTATTCTAGTATTCTATTATCTCTACGGTTCTCTATGGTTCTGTGTTGTTCTCTACGGTTCTCTATGGTTCTGTGTTGTTCTCTATGGTTCTGTGTTGTTCTCTATGGTTCTGTGTTGTTCTCTACGGTTCTCTATGGTTCTGTGTTGTTCTCTACAGTTCTCTATGGTTCTGTGTTGTTCTCTACGGTTCTCTATGGTTCTGTGTTGTTCTCTATGGTTCTGTGTTGTTCTCTATGGTTCTCTATGTTGTTGTCTATGGTTCTGTGTTGTTCTCTATGGTTCTGTGTTGTTCTCTATGGTTCTCTATTCTGGTTCTCTGTTCTCTATGGTTCTGTGTTGTTCTATGGTTCTCTGGTTCTGTGTTCTCTATGGTTCTCTGTTGTTCTCTATGGTTCTCTGTCGTTCTCTATGGTTCTCTATGGTTCTCTGTGGTTCTCAGTGGTTCTCTATGGTTCTCTATGGTTTCTCTATGGTTCTTTGTTGTTCTCTATGGTTCTCTGTTGTTCTCTATGGTTCTCTGTTGTTCTCTATGGTTCTTTGTTGTTCTCTATGGTTCTTTGTTGTTCTCTATGGTTCTCTGTTGTTCTCTATGGTTCTCTGTTGTTCTCTATGGTTATTTGTTGTTCTCTATGGTTCTCTGTGGTTCTCTATGGTTCTCTATGGTTCTTTGTTGTTCTCTATGGTTCTCTATTGTTCTCTATGGTTCTCTGTTGTTCTCTATTGTTCTCTATGGTTCTCTGTTGTTCTCTATGTTTTTTTGTTCTCTATGGCTCTCTATGGTTCTTTGTTATTCTATATGGTTCTCTATTGTTATTTGTTGTTCTCTGTGGTTCTTTGTTGTTCTCTATTGTTCTCTATGGTCCTTTGTTGTTCTCTGTGGTTCTTTATGTTCTTTATGGTTCTGTATGGTTCTCTATGGTTCTCTGTTGTTCTCTATGGTTTTCTATGGTTCTTTGTTGTTTTCTATGGTTATTTGTTGTTCTCTATGGTTCTCTGTTGTTCTCTATGGTTCTTTGTTGTTCTCTATGGTTCTTTGTTGTTCTCTATGGTTCTCTGTGGTTCTCTATGATTCTCTATGGAGTGGTTATAGCATAGATGTGTGTTCTGCTCCTTCCCTCCTTAGGCTTCAGGATGATGGACATGTTTGGCCTGGTAGAGAAGGAGTACAGTAACGTAGAGGGAGTGTCCCTGGAACCAGGCTCCTTCAACAGCTTCCCCTGCTACAGACTGCACAAAGACGCCCTGGTCTCACAGCCCACCAAGTAGGTTCTACTAGGTTCTGTGTTTTGTCAGTGTGGTTGTCATGGCGATGAGAGGTAGAAGATCAGCTAGGGTCCACACTGAGCTCACTCTCTCCTCCAGTGTCCACTCTTGGCATATTATTCCTGGAAAATACTCCAACAGCTTCCCCAAATGATAGGTCAGGTGGAAGTTTCCCTCTGATAGGTCAGGTGGAAGTTTCTCTCTGATAGGTCAGGTGGAAGTTTCTCTCTGATAGGTCAGGTGGAAGTTTCTCTCTGATAGGTCAGGTGGAAGTTTCTCTCTGATAGGTCAGGTGGAAGTTTCTCTCTGATAGGTCTGGAAGTTTCTCTCTGAGGTCAGTTTCTCTCTGATAGGTCAGGTGGAAGGTCAGGTGGAAGTTTCCCTCTGATAGGTCAGGTGATAGGTCAGTGGAAGTTTCAGGTGGAAGTTTTGCCATAGGTCAGAAGTTTTGCCATCGCTTGTACCCATCCAATCCTTTCAGATACACAGACGTGTCTATGCCTGGAGGAAGAGGTTGTTCTTGAACTGTCCTTGTCCTCCTCCTAGAGGGGCCTTCCTCATCCTCTATGGGAAACTTGTACTTTAAAACATCAGGGGAGGGTCAACCCCAGTAGCTAGTAGGAGACTTGTACTTCAAAACGAAGACAAACACCAGAGCTCTTTGAAATAGCAGCCAGTTATTTTCAAGGTCCCTCAAACAATGCAAAGTTATTGCCAATGAAAATCACTTAGGGAGTCTAATCACATGTGGTGTGTGTGTGTGTGTGTGTGTGTGTGTGTGTGTGTGTGTGTGTGTGTGTGTGTGTGTGTGTGTGTGTGTGTGTGTGTGTGTGTGTGTGTGTGTGTGTGTGTGTGTGTGTGTGTGTGTGTGTGTGTGTGTGTGTGTGTGTGTGTGTGTGTTGTTGACAGATGTAGCTCTACTCCTGCTGAGGATAATATTTAGTTTAGACTTCTACTTTCATAATGTTCAGAGGGGATTGTGTTATTGCAGTGGAGGGACTCAGCACCTCTAAATGATGTCTTCAGGGTGACCTGCAAACACCACGGCCCATATCCAAGCATCACCCAGTCACATACTAGATAATGTATATAGTATATAATGTAATCAGAAGGGCCGTTATGGCATTTGTTGTGTTAAGGTAAGATAATCCAGTCAAATGAACTTCCCATTAGTCTGCATCAGATATCAGATATCAGGACTTCCCATTAGTCTGCATCAGGTATCAGATATCAGGACTTCCCATTAGTCTGCATCAGATATCAGGACTTCCCATTACTCTGCATCAGGTATCAGGACTTCCCATTAGTCTGCATCAGATATCAGGACTTCCCATTAGTCTGCATCAGGTATCAGGACTTCCCATTAGTCTGCATCAGGTATCAGATATCAGGACTTCCCATTACTCTGCATCAGGTATCAGGACTTCCCATTAGTCTGCATCAGGTATCAGATATCAGGACTTCCCATTACTCTGCATCAGGTATCAGGTATCAGGAATTCCCATTAGTCTGCATCAGGTATCAGGACTTCCCATTACTCTGCATCAGGTATCAGGTATCAGGACATCCCATTACTCTGTATCAGATATCAGGTATCAGGACTTCCCATTAGTCTGCATCAGGTATCAGGACTTCCCATTAGTCTGCATCAGATATCAGGTATCAGGACTTCCCATTAGTCTGCATCAGATATCAGGACTTCCCATTAGTCTGCATCAGATATCAGATATCAGGACTTCCCATTAGTCTGCATCAGATATCAGGACTTCCCATTAGTCTGCATCAGATATCAGATATCAGGACTTCCCATTAGTCTGCATCAGGTATCAGATATCAGGACTTCCCATTACTCTGTATCAGATATCAGGACTTCCCATTACTCTGCATCAGGTATCAGGACTTCCCATTACTCTGCATCAGGTATCAGGACTTCCCATTAGTCTGTATCAGATATCAGATATCAGGACTTCCCATTACTCTGTATCAGATATCAGGACTTCCCATTACTCTGCATCAGGTATCAGGTATCAGGACTTCCCATTACTCTGCATCAGGTATCAGATATCAGGACTTCCCATTACTCTGCATCAGGTATCAGGACTTCCCATTACTCTGCATCAGGTATCAGGACTTCCCATTACTCTGCATCAGATATCAGGACTTCCCATTACTCTGCATCAGATATCAGGACTTCCCATTAGTCTGTATCAGGTATCAGGACTTCCCATTACTCTGCATCAGATATCAGGACTTCCCATTACTCTGCATCAGGTATCAGGACTTCCCATTACTCTGTATCAGATATCAGATATCAGGACTTCCCATTACTCTGCATCAGATATCAGGACTTCCCATTACTCTGCATCAGGTATCAGGACTTCCCATTAGTCTGTATCAGATATCAGGACTTCCCATTAGTCTGTATCAGACATCAGGACTTCCTGATTGGAGAGGGTTAGGGTTAGACTGGAGAGGGTTAGGGTTAGACTGGAGAGGGTTAGGGTTAGACTGGAGAGGGTTAGGGTTAGACTGGAGAGGGTTAGACTGGAGAGGGTTAGGATTCCACTGGAGAGGGTTAGGGTTAGGGTTACACTGAAACGACTGTTTGAATTACAGTTTCCCATTACAGTGTAGGCATAGGATTTGCCAACCGCCATCTTGAACCATTCACATTATCTGTCTGCCAGTTAAGTAACCCTGTCTGTCTGTCTGTCTGTCTGTCTGTCTGTCTGTCTGTCTGTCTGTCTGTCTGTCTGTCTGTCTGTCTGTCTGTCTGTCTGTCTGTCTGTCTGTCTGTCTGTCTGTCTGTCTGTCTGTCTGTCTGTCTGTCTGTCTGTCTGTCTGTCTGTCTGTCTGTCTGTCTGTCTGTCTGTCTGTCTGTCTGTCTGTCTGTCTGTCTGTCTGTCTGTCTGTCTGTTGTCTGTCTGTCTGTCTGTCTGTCTGTCTGTCTGTCTGTCTGTCTGTCTGTCTGTCTGTCTGTCTGTCTGTCTGTCTGTCTGTCTGTCTGTCTGTCTGTCTGTCTGTCTGTCTGTCTGTCTGTCTGTCTGTCTGTCTGTCTGTCTGTCTGTCTGTCTGTCTGTCTGTCTGTCTGTCTGTCTGTCTGTCTGTCTGTCTGTCTGTCTGTCTGTCTGTCTGTCTGTCTGTCTGTCTGTCTGTCTGTCTGTCTGTCTGTCTGTCTGTCTGTCTGTGTCTGTCTGTCTGTCTGTCTGTCTGTCTGTCTGTCTGTCTGTCTGTCTGTCTGTCTGTCTGTCTGTCTGTCTGTCTGTCTGTCTGTCTGTCTGTCTGTCTCAGGTACCTCCACCCAGAAGGTTTGCCCTCTGACTACACCATCACCTTCCTGTTCCGCCTGCTACCAGACACCCCCCAGGAGCCCTTTGCATTGTGGGAGATCCTCAACAAAGACAATGAACCCCTGGTTGGGGTCATCCTGGACAGTACGTACAGTCTGTTCCTCATCACTTCCTGAACCCTGGCCCTGTGGTTTGAATGAGGGTTAAGGTTAACCTGCATATCACATACTCTGCAATTGAGGTCTGTGGTTTACAAAAGTGTGTGGGCTGCAGGGCTAGTTTCCAGCTATTGTGTGAGAGAGACATAGACTGAACACACAGAACAGAAGACCAAGGCAGAGGACTCTGGGATGTGGGCTTGTGGGTTTGTGTAGAATGTACTGTCCCTAATTCTCTGTCTGTCTGCCTGTCTCTGTTTCTGTCTCTGTTTCTGTCTCTGTTTCTGTCTCTGTCTGCCTGTCTCTGTCTCTGTCTCTGTTTCTGTCTCTGTTTCTGTCTCTGTTTCTGTCTCTGTTTCTGTCTCTGTTTCTGTCTCTGTTTCTGTCTCTGTCTCTGTCAGATGGTGGGAAGACTCTGACGTTCTTCAACTACGACTACAAGGGAGACTTCCAGACAGTCACTTTTGACGAGCCTGACATCAAGAAGATGTTCTATGGCAGTTTCCACAAGGTCAGCAGCCTAGTTCTTCCCCTAGATCATCCATGGCCTCTGGTCTAAAGTAGTGCACTATATAGGGAATAGGGTGCCATTTGGGATGTACCCTAAAACTTCAGGCCCTCCATCTGTCTAATAAAGATGTTGCATGCCGACTTCTCAAATAGAGAATTTAGTAGAAGTCATGTCAGAGAATGATCCCAGAGAATGAATGGAGATACAACCCAACCCCCTCCTCCATCACAGTAGTCAAAGAGAGAGCACACACACACACACACACACACACACACACACACACACACACACACACACACACACAGACACACACACACACACACACACACACACACACACACACACACACACCCTCTTTCTTGCAGCAGTCAAAGAGAGTCTGAGGAGCCGTCCATCAGACTCTCTTCTCATAGGCATTATGTGCCTGGCTGTTCTGAGTCTTAATGTAACCCTGACCCTGATCCTGCAGTGTATATCTGGTTATAGTGTTATTGTATTTTATTTTAATTTTGTATTTTATTTAACCTTTATTTAAACAGGGAGTCACATTGAGATTAAAAAATATATTTTACAAGAGAGCCCTGTATACATTACAATAAAAACAGAATAATAAATCATACACGTGTATAAAACAACAGAATTCAGCACACAATAACAAAATAAAAGCATTCACATTCAAGGTCCTCAGTTAATAATGGAAACTGTCTGAGTGGCACCAGCACATGTAACTGGGGCGGCAGGGTAGCCTAGTGGTTAGAGTGTAGAGGCGGCAGGGTAGCCTAGTGGTTAGAGTGTAGAGGCGGCAGGGTAGCCTAGTGGTTAGAGCGTTGGACTAGTAACCAAAAGGTTGCAAGTTCAAATCCCCGAGCTGACAAGGTACAAATCTGTCGTTCTGCCCCTGAACAGGCAGTTAACCCACTGTTCCTAGGCCGTCATTGAAAATAAGAATTTGTTCTTAACTGACTTGCCTGGTTAAATAAAGGTAAACTAATACTAATAATAACAAATAAAAAACTGCGTTGAACTCTGCAGATTGTTCCACAAATGAGTGGCAAAAAAACTAAATGCAGATTTTTCCAAATCTATGGAGACTGAAGGGATCTCTAGTGTTATCTGTTCCTGACAACAGGTTTGGTACCTGAGGATTCTTAACTTAATGAATGAAGGGAGTTTCTGTCAGACTGCTTTGTAAATAAATCAAAGAGAATGCAGCTCTCTTCTTACAGACAGAGAGATCAACTGCACATTTTATACAGACTACTTTAGACGGGTCCTAAAATGGTCCCCTGTGATAAAATGTATTGCTGAATGGTAGACGGCGTCCACGGGTTTTAAAACAGAGGTTGTGCCTCATGCATGTAAACAACATCACCAGAATCCAATACAGGGAGAATTTTTCTCCTATTTTCATGATTAATTGATTTATTTTGTTAGAAAAAAAAACTATCTTGGATCTTAGCTTCTTAGTCAGATTTTCTAAATGCGTTACGGAGTACAACTTGTCATCAATCCAGACACCCAGGTAGCACTCACATCCGTCATCATGAAGTGCTTTGAGAGACTAGTCAAGGACCATATCACCTCCACCCTACCTGACACCCTTGACCCACTCCAATTTGCTTACCGCCCAAATAGGTCCACAGACGATGCAATCTCAACCACACTGCACACTGCCCTAACCCATCTGGACAAGAGGAATACCTATGTGAGAATGCTGTTCATCGACTACAGCTCGGCATTCAACACCATAGTACCCTCCAAGCTCGTCATCAAGCTCGAGACCCTGGGTCTCGACCCCGCCCTGTGCAACTGGGTACTGGACTTCCTGACGGGCCGCCCCAGGTGGTGAGGGTAGGCAACAACATCTCCTCCCCGCTGATCCTCAACACTGGGGCCCCACAAGGGTGCGGCTCTGAGCCCTCTCCTGTACTCCCTGTTCACCCACGACTGCGTGGCCATGCACGCCTCCAACTCAATCATCAAGTTTGCGGACGACACAACAGTGGTAGGCTTGATTACCAACAACGACGAGACGGCCTACAGGGAGGAGGTGAGGGCCCTCGGAGTGTGGTGTCAGGAAATAACCTCACACTCAACGTCAACAAAACTAAGGAGATGATTGTGGACTTCAGGAAACAGCAGAGGGAACACCCCCATCCACATCGATGGAACAGTAGTGGAGAGGGTAGCAAGTTTTAAGTTCCTCGGCATACACATCACAGACAAACTGAATTGGTCCACTCACACAGACAGCATCGTGAGGAAGGCGCAGCAGCGCCTCTTCAACCTCAGGAGGCTGAAGAAATTCGGCGTGTCACCAAAAGCACTCACAAACTTCTACAGATGCACAATCGAGAGCATCCTGGCGGGCTGTATCACCGCCTGGTATGGCAACTGCACCGCCTCAACCGTAAGGCTCTCCAGAGGGTAGTGAGGTCTGCACAACGCATCACCGGGGGCAAACTACCTGCCCTCCAGGACACCTACACCACCCGATGCTACAGGAAGGCCATAAAGATCATCAAGGACATCAACCACCCGAGCCACTGCCTGTTCACCCCGCTGCCATCCAGAAGGCGAGGTCAGTACAGGTGCATCAAAGCTGGGACCGAGAGACTGAAAAACAGCTTCTATCTCAAGGCCATCAGACTGTTAAACAGCCACCACTAACATTGAGTGGCTACTGCCAACACACTGTCAATGACACTGACTCTACTCCAGCCACTTTAATCATGGGAATTGATGGGAAATGATGTAAATATATCACTAGCCACTTTAAACAATGCTACCTATATAATGTTAC
>NW_024607570.1:0-30143 GCF_018296145.1 Oncorhynchus tshawytscha | reverse complement strand
CTTTATTAGTTTTATGTTGCTGCCTTGACAGAGACAATGGGGATCCACATAAATACAAAAACAAATTCAACCACTGGACATTTGTCTGACCTTAGCTTCGTGCAGTAAATAGGCTACAGATGCTGCAGCTGCAATGTGATTCCTCACCACCCGGTGTCCCTATTGTGCCACTGAAGTTGATGTTTCTTACAAGCTCTTTTTGGAAAGGAAGGCGAGATAATACGTGTGAGAGCAGTAAAGAGAGAGGGAGGATGAGAGAGAGGGAGGATGAGAGAGAGGGAGGATGAGAGAGAGGGAGGATGAGAGAGAGGGAGGATGAGAGAGAGGGAGGATGAGAGAGAGGGAGGGATGAGAGAGGGAGCATGAGAGAGAGGAGGATGAGAGAGAGGGAGCATGAGAGAGAGGGAGGATGAGAGAGAGGAGGATGAGAGAGAGGGAGGATGAGAGAGGAGGGAGGATGAGAGAGGGGAGGATGAGAGGGGGAGGATGAGAGAGGGGGATGAGAGAGGGAGGATGAGAGAGAGGGAGGATGAGAGAGAGGGAGGATGAGAGAGGAGGGGGATGAGAGAGGATGATGAGAGAGAGGGAGGATGAGAGAGAGGAGGATGAGAGAGAGGGAGGATGAGAGAGAGGGGGGATGAGAGAGGGAGGATGAGAGAGAGGGAGGATGAGAGAGAGGGAGGATGAGAGAGAGGAGGATGAGAGAGAGGAGGAGAGAGAGAGGGAGGATGAGAGAGAGGGAGGAGGAGAGAGGGGGATGAGAGAGAGGGATGAGAGAGAGGGGGATGAGAGAGGGGGATGAGAGAGAGGGGGATGAGAGAGAGGGAGGATGAGAGAGAGGGGATGAGAGAGAGGGAGGATGAGAGAGAGGGAGGATGAGAGAGGGAGGGAGGATGAGAGAGAGGAGGATGAGAGAGAGGGAGGATGAGAGAGAGGGAGGATGAGAGAGAGGGGGATGAGAGAGAGGAGGATGAGAGAGAGGAGGATGAGAGAGAGGGAGGATGAGAGAGAGGGAGGATGAGAGAGGGAGGATGAGAGAGGGAGGATGAGAGAGAGGGGGCGAGAAAGAGAGTGGGAGAAAGAAAGAGAAAAGAAACATGAGGAGAAGAATACTGGTGTGTCTGCTGCTGTATACTTACTCACTACTCATTACCTTCTCCTTCCCTCTGCTGTATACTTACTCACTACTCATTACCTTCTCCTTCCTCTGCTGTATACTTACTCACTACTCATTACCTTCTCCTCTCTTCTCCCTCTCTCCTCCACCCACCTCCCCAACTTCCACTTTTCCTCTAAATCTCTCACTCCTACCCCTTCCACTTTCCTCTAAATCTCCCCCCCTTCCCATCGCTCCTACCCTACCTTCTCTCTTCTCCTCCCCCTCTACCCCTCACCTTCCCCTCTCTCTCTTTCCAAGTGATCTCTCTCCATGCCCAAGAAACCAGGAAGTAGTTTGTAATTGCTCTAATGGCTTCTCCACTCTGTTGGCACTTGACCTTGGCAGTGTGTAATAGGATGAGGTCAGAGAGGATTAGAAGAGGAACCCTCTCAGGTCTCCTATCAGGTCGCCTAGTGTCTCCTTTCAGGTCTCCTAGTGTCTCCTCTCAGGTCTCCTAGTGTCTCCTCTAAGGTCTCCTAGTGTCTCCGCTCAGGTCTCCTAGTGTCTCCGCTCAGGTCTCCTAGTCTCTCCTCTCAGGTCTCCTAGTCTCTCCTCTCAGGTCTCCTAGTGTCTCCTCTCAGGTCTCCTAGTGTCTCCGCTCAGGTCTCCTCTCAGGTATCCTAGTGTCTCCTCTCAGGTCTCCTAGTGTCTCCTCTCAGGTCTCCTATATTCTCCTCTCAGGTCTCCTAGTGTCTCCTCTTAGGTGTCCTCTCAGGTCTCCTAGAGTCTCCTCTAAGGTCTCCTAGTGTCTCCGCTCAGGTCTCCACTCAGGTCTCCTCTCAGGTCTCCTGGTGTCTCCTCTCAGGTCTCTTCTCAAGTCTCCTAGTGTCTCCTCTCAGGTCTCCTAGTGTCTCCTCTCAGATCTCCTAGTGTCGCCTCTCAGGTGTCCGAGTGTCTCCTCTCAGGTCTCCTAGTGTCTCCTCTTAGGTGTCCTCTCAGGTCTCCTAGAGTCTCCTCTAAGGTCTGCTAGTGTCTCCGCTCAGGTCTCCCTCAGGTCTCCTCTCAGGTCTCCTGGTGTCTCCTCTCAGGTCTCTTCTCAGGTCTCCTAGTGTCTCCTCTCAGGTCTCCTAGTGTCTCCTCTCAGATCTCCTAGTGTCTCCTCTCAGGTCTCCTAGTGCCTCCTCTCAGGTCTCCTGGTGTCTCCTCTCAGGTCTCCACTCCTAGGTCTCCTTTCAGGTCTCCTAGTGTCTCCTCTCAGGTCTCCTAGTGTCTCCTCTCAGGTCTCCTCAGGTCTCTTAGTGACTCCTTTCAGGTCTCCTAGTGTCTCCTCTCAGGTCTCCTAGTATCTCCTCTCAGGTCTCCTCTCTCAGGTCTCATGTCTCCTCTCAGTGTCTCCTCTCCTCTCAGGTCTCCTAGTGTCTCCTCTCAGGTCTCCTCTCAGGTCTCCTAGTGTCTCCTCTCAGGTCTACTAGTGTCTCCTCTCAGGTCTACTAGTGTCTCCTCTCAGGTCTCCTAGTGACTCCTTTCAGGTCTCCTAGTGTCTCCTCTCAGGTCTCCTGGTGTCTCCTCTCAGGTCTCCACTCAGGTCTCCTCTCAGGTCTCCTAGTGTCTCCACTCAGGTCTCCTACTATCTCCTCTCATGTCTCCTAGTGTCTCCTCTCAGGCCTCCTAGTGTATCCTCTCAGGTCTCCTAGTGTCTCCTCTCAGGTCTCTTAGTGTCTCCTCTCAGGTCTCCTAGTGTTTCCGCTCAGGTCTCCTTTCAGGTCTCCTAGTGTCTCCTCTCAGGTCTCCTAGTGTCTCCTCTCAGGTCTCCTAGTGACTCCTTTCAGGTCTCCTAGTGTCTCCTCTCAGGTCTCCTAGTATCTCCTCTCAGATCTCCTCTCAGGTCTCATAGTGTCTCCTCTCAGGTATCCTAGTGTCTCCTCTTAGGTGTCCTCTCAGGTCACCTAGTGTCTCCTCTAAGGTCTCCTAGTGTCTCCGCTCAGGTCTCCTCTCAGGTCTCCGAGTGTCTCCTCTCAGGTCTCCTAGTGTCTCCTCTCAGGTCTCCTCTCAGGTGTCATAGTCTCCTGGTGTCTCCTCTCAGGTCTCCACTCAGGTCTCCTCTCAGGTCTCCTAGTGTCTCCTCTCAGGTCTCCTAGTGTCTCCTCTCAGGTCTCCTAGTGTCTCCTCTCAGGTCTCCTAGTGTCTCCTCTCAGGTCTCCTCCTGTCTCTGCCCTAGTCTCTCTCATTCCCTCTCTCTCTTTCTGTCTCCCTCACCTCTGTCTCCTCCTGTCTCTGCCCTAGTCTCTCTCATTCCCTCTGTCTCTTTCTGTCTCCTGTCCTCTGTCTCCTCCTGTCTCTGTCTCCCTAGTCTCTCTCTCTGCCCTAGTCTCTCTTTCCCTCTCTCTCTTTCTGTCTCTCTCACCTTTCTGCCTCCTCTTCCAACCTCCCAGTTACAGGCTTATACGCCACTTTTTCAGTTCACTTTAGTCAAACTCCATCTCAATTCATCTTTCCTCGATTCTTCGCATCCTTCCTCCCTTATCTCCTTCTCAAAAACACATTTCAGATTGAACCCTACTACAGACTCCAGCTTACCAGTTACAAGGGTTGGGGTTAGTTACTACGCCAGTTTCCTTCCAAATATAGCAAAGGTGTTCTTCCTCATTTCCTTCCGGTCTTCTGTTGTATATTAGAGTCACATCTTGTGAGGTACGTAGTTCATCGCAAGAGGGAGTCTATGTAGAATCTAGAGCATGCTTTCAATAATACATCTATCTGACATGCTCTGAGAACTGTTAGAGTAATGGACGTTTGGAAGTAGCAGGAGTTCAGCGTGCCTTCATTTATTTATGAGGATGGATGGATAATCGGAGGAGGCATGCAATCGTTATGTATGCTACCAGTTAAAGCAGAGAAGGCTTGGTAAAGTGGGAACTTGAAAGGCCGCGTTTCAAATTGCATGATTTTAGTCCAATTCTTTTGACCAGGGTCCGTAGAGCTGGTTACCCATCATTATAATCTGATGGTTTCACTATAGCTGGTTACCCATCATTATAATCTGTTGGTTTGTCTATAGCTGGTTACCCATCATTATAATCTGTTGGTTTGTCTATAGCTGGTTACCCATCATTATAATCTGTTGGTTTGTCTATAGCTGGTTACCCATCATTATAATCTGATGGTTTCACTATAGCTGGTTACCCATCATTATAATCTGATGGTTTCACTATAGCTGGTTACCCATCATTATAATCTGATGGTTTGTCTATAATTGATGCAAATGCATCTTTAAACATCTATCACTGAATATCTATGTTGATTATTGCATCCAGGATCAATAACGAGACCACATTGAGATACTAATCGTGTTTCTTCAGGTCTTCCTAACAGATTCCTAACCTCCCTGTGCTTGTGGTGTGTGTGCGTGCATGTGTGCGTGTGGGTGTGTGTGTGTGCGCGCTTGTGTGTGTGTTTGTGCGCGTGTGTTGGTTTTGAGAGAAGAAGTTCCCCATGTGCTTGCGTGTGTTGGTATGTGTGTGTGTGTGTGTGTGTGTGGTATGAGAGAAGAAGCTCCCCATGTGCTTGCGTGTGTTGGTATGTGTGTGTGTGTGTTGGTATGAGAGAAGAAGCTCCCATGGAAAGGTACATTTGATCATTGAAATGAAAAAACAGTCTAAATTGTATCTCCTCCAACTGTGTCTGACCCCGTGTCGGCGTATAGCTTCACACCTAACTCTGAAGCTCAAATGGCACCCTTTTCCTGACATACTGCACCACTCTGGTCCAAAGTAGGGCACTGCGGAGGGATTAGAGTGCCAACTGTGCCCCTGGCCTATCTGTGATTGATGTGCGGTCTTCTCACAGCTCAGTGGTCACTAGACAGTTAGTTGGTTGGTGGTCTAACCATGATTACAGCGACACGGTAGGTCAGGACGAGGCTGACTGGGAAAAACCTCCCATTGGTCCATTATCGAAATGCAGAACATCAATATACGTCTTTTCCAAAATAAACACTTCGGGACGCAGAGGGAGGCACACACACACACACACACACACACACACACACACACACATCAAACCACTGGAACACACATGATTACACTGTGCTTCTACACCTGCATTGCTTGCTGTTTGGGGTTTTAGGCTGGGTTTCTGTACAGCACTTTGAGAGATCAGCTGATGTACGAAGGGCTATATAAATACATTTGATTTGATTTTGATTTGATTACATTCCCTGCTGTGATAAGTCAATAGGCTCTCAGCCGGGCTATATGATTGGATGAGATAAGTCAATAGGCTCTCAGCCGGGCTATATGATTGGATGAGATAAGTCAATAGGCTCTCAGCCGGGCTATATGATTGGATGAGATAAGTCAATAGGCTCTCAGCCGGGCTATAGATATATGGATGAGATAAGTCATTGGATGAGATAAGTCAACAGGCTCTCAGCCGGGCCATATGATTGGATGAGATAAGTCAACAGGCTCTCAGCCGGGCTATATGATTGGATGAGATAAGTCAACAGGCTCTCAGCCGGGCTATATGATTGGATGAGATAAGTCAACAGGCTCTCAGCCGGGCTATATGATTGGATGAGATAAGTCAATAGGCTCTCAGCCGGGCTATATGATTGGATGAGAAGAAGAACAAAAGTAGGCTGTTGATAACCTGAACTGGAGAAATAGATGTCAGGCCAGATGTATAACTAAAACCACTGTTGGTCTATAAAGGGTCAGGCCAGATGTATAACTAAAACCACTGTTGGTCTATAAAGGGTCAGGCCAGATGTATAACTAAAACCACTGTTGGTCTATAAAGGGTCAGGCCAGATGTATTACTAAAACCACTGTTGGTCTATAAAGGGTCAAGCCAGATGTATAACTAAAACCACTGTCTATAAAGGGTCAGGCCAGATGTATAACTAAAACCACTGTTGGTCTATAAAGGGTCAGGCCAGATGTATAACTAAAACCACTGTTGGTCTATAAAGGGTCAGGCCAGATGTATAACTAAAACCACTGTTGGTCTATAAAGGGTCAGGCCAGATGTATAACTAAAACCACTGTTGGTCTATAAAGGGTCAGGCCAGATGTATAACTAAAACCACTGTTGGTCTATAAAGGGTCAGGCCAGATGTATAACTAAAACCACTGTTGGTCTATAAAGGGTCAGGCCAGATGTATAACTAAAACCACTGTTGGTCTATAAAGGGTCAGGCCAGATGTATAACTAAAACCACTGTCTATAAAGGGTCAGGCCAGATGTATAACTAAAACCACTGTTGGTCTATAAAGGGTCAGGCCAGATGTATAACAAAACCACTGTTGGTCTATAAAGGGTCAGGCCAGATGTATAACTAAAACCACTGTTGGTCTATAAAGGGTCAGGCCAGATGTATAACTAAATCCACTGTTGGTCTATAAAGGGTCAGGCCAGATGTATAACTAAAACCACTGTCTATAAAGGGTCAGGCCAGATGTATAACTAAAACCACTGTTGGTCTATAAAGGGTCAGGCCAGATGTATAACTAAATCCACTGTTGGTCTATAAAGGGTCAGGCCAGATGTATAACTAAAACCACTGTCTATAAAGGGTCAGGCCAGATGTATAACTAAATCCACTGTTGGTCTATAAAGGGTCAGGCCAGATGTATAACTAAAACCACTGTTGGTCTATAAAGGGTCAGGCCAGATGTATAACTAAATCCACTGTTGGTCTATAAAGGGTCAGGCCAGATGTATAACTAAATCCACTGTTGGTCTATAAAGGGTCAGGCCAGATGTATAACTAAAACCACTGTCTATAAAGGGTCAGGCCAGATGTATAACTAAATCCACTGTTGGTCTATAAAGGGTCAGGCCAGATGTATAACTAAAACCACTGTTGGTCTATAAAGGGTCAGGCCAGATGTATAACTAAACCACTGTTGGTCTATAAAGGGTCAGGCCAGATGTATAACTAAAACCACTGTTGGTCTATAAAGGGTCAGGCCAGATGTATAACTAAAACCACTGTAGGTCTATAAAGGGTCAGGCCAGATGTATAACTAAAACCACTGTTGGTCTATAAAGGGTCAGGCCAGATGTATTACTAAAACCACTGTTGGTCTATAAAGGGTCAAGCCAGATGTATAACTAAACCCACTGTCTATAAAGGGTCAGGCCAGATGTATAACTAAATCCACTGTTGGTCTATAAAGGGTCGGGCCAGATGTATAACTAAAACCACTGTTGGTCTATAAAGGGTCAGGCCAGATGTATAACTAAATCCACTGTTGGTCTATAAAGGGTCAAGCCAGATGTATAACTAAACCCACTGTCTATAAAGGGTCAGGCCAGATGTATAACTAAATCCACTGTTGGTCTATAAAGGGTCAGGCCAGATGTATAACTAAATCCACTGTTGGTCTATAAAGGGTCAGGCCAGATGTATAACTAAACCACTGTTGGTCTATAAAGGGTCAGGCCAGATGTATAACTAAATCCACTGTTGGTCTATAAAGGGTCAGGCCAGATGTATAACTAAAACCACTGTTGGTCTATAAAGGGTCAGGCCAGATGTATAACTAAATCCACTGTTGGTCTATAAAGGGTCAGGCCAGATGTATAACTAAATCCACTGTTGGTCTATAAAGGGTCAGGCCAGATGTATAACTAAAACCACTGTCTATAAAGGGTCAGGCCAGATGTATAACTAAATCCACTGTTGGTCTATAAAGGGTCAGGCCAGATGTATAACTAAAACCACTGTTGGTCTATAAAGGGTCAGGCCAGATGTATAACTAAATCCACTGTTGGTCTATAAAGGGTCAGGCCAGATGTATAACTAAATCCACTGTTGGTCTATAAAGGGTCAGGCCAGATGTATAACTAAATCCACTGTTGGTCTATAAAGGGTCAGGCCAGATGTATAACTAAAACCACTGTTGGTCTATAAAGGGTCAGGCCAGATGTATAACTAAATCCACTGTTGGTCTATAAAGGGTCAGGCCAGATGTATAACTAAATCCACTGTTGGTCTATAAAGGGTCAGGCCAGATGTATAACTAAAACCACTGTTGGTCTATAAAGGGTCAGGCCAGATGTATAACTAAATCCACTGTTGGTCTATAAAGGGTCAGGCCAGATGTATAACTAAAACCACTGTTGGTCTATAAAGGGTCAGGCCAGATGTATAACTAAATCCACTGTTGGTCTATAAAGGGTCAGGCCAGATGTATAACTAAATCCACTGTTGGTCTATAAAGGGTCAGGCCAGATGTATAACTAAAAACCACTGTCTATAAAGGGTCAGGCCAGATGTATAACTAAACCACTGTTGGTCTATAAAGGGTCAGGCCAGATGTATAACTAAAACCACTGTTGGTCTATAAAGGGTCAGGCCAGATGTATAACTAAATCCACTGTTGGTCTATAAAGGGTCAGGCCAGATGTATAACTAAATCCACTGTTGGTCTATAAAGGGTCAGGCCAGATGTATAACTAAATCCACTGTTGGTCTATAAAGGGTCAGGCCAGATGTATAACTAAAACCACTGTTGGTCTATAAAGGGTCAGGCCAGATGTATAACTAAATCCACTGTTGGTCTATAAAGGGTCAGGCCAGATGTATAACTAAAACCACTGTTGGTCTATAAAGGGTCAGGCCAGATGTATAACTAAATCCACTGTTGGTCTATAAAGGGTCAGGCCAGATGTATAACTAAATCCACTGTTGGTCTATAAAGGGTCAGGCCAGATGTATAACTAAAACCACTGTCTATAAAGGGTCAGGCCAGATGTATAACTAAATCCACTGTTGGTCTATAAAGGGTCAGGCCAGATGTATAACTAAAACCACTGTTGGTCTATAAAGGGTCAGGCCAGATGTATAACTAAATCCACTGTTGGTCTATAAAGGGTCAGGCCAGATGTATAACTAAAACCACTGTTGGTCTATAAAGGGTCAGGCCAGATGTATAACTAAATCCACTGTTGGTCTATAAAGGGTCAGGCCAGATGTATAACTAAAACCACTGTTGGTCTATAAAGGGTCAGGCCAGATGTATAACTAAAACCACTGTTGGTCTATAAAGGGTCAGGCCAGATGTATAACTAAATCCACTGTTGGTCTATAAAGGGTCAGGCCAGATGTATAACTAAAACCACTGTTGGTCTATAAAGGGTCAGGCCAGATGTATAACTAAATCCACTGTTGGTCTATAAAGGGTCAGGCCAGATGTATAACTAAAACCACTGTTGGTCTATAAAGGGTCAGGCCAGATGTATAACTAAAACCACTGTTGGTCTATAAAGGGTCAGGCCAGATGTATAACTAAATCCACTGTTGGTCTATAAAGGGTCAGGCCAGATGTATAACTAAATCCACTGTTGGTCTATAAAGGGTCAGGCCAGATGTATAACTAAAACCACTGTTGGTCTATAAAGGGTCCCCTCTATTTCTTAGTGATTATTAGCACCAGTTTAAAACTCTACTCTGTGCCTTTAAGAAGGTGAGTCAAGATATAGTGAGTTGGGTCTCTGTTATGGTGCATTAAGTAAAGGCTAATCAACGAGGAATATACACTCTGTGAAAAAATAATGAACAACGTGGAAGCTGTGTTACAATACGTGCTAGCGGGTTGCATTTTATTTTCTTTCCCAGAGAACAAGTAGCGCCCTGATTTGATTATCCCTTTTATACCATGGCTATAATTTAACACATTTGCCACTAGAAAAGTGTCCATTTGCTGGTAGAAACATGTTCAACATCCACTGAAGTACATTTACTAGATAGCTACATTAGTTGCCATGGTAACCGAACAAACAGGACTTGCTATTTTAGCGAACCAAACCATCAGTCCTGGCATGCTATTATGAAAAATGATTTCAACAATAACAACACTATTTTCAACTTTTGCTTTCAAAACCAGCTCAAACCAAACGTAAAATTAACTACAGCCATTGAATTCTACTGTGCAAATACACCGTGCATTTCAGGGAAATTATGCACACTCTAGAACGACCTTCAAGCCAATCAGAAAGGAGTATTCAACAATGCCATGCTATAAAGCACATGCCATGTATTGTATAGAGACACCATCCTGTATTTTACAGAGACACCATCCTGTATTTTATAGAGACACCATCCTGTATTTTATAGAGACACCATCCTGTATTGTATAGAGACACCATCCTGTATTGTATAGAGACACCATCCTGTATTGTACAGAGACACCATCCTGTATTGTATAGAGACACCATCCTGTATTGTATAGAGACACCATCCCTGTATTGTATAGAGACACCATCCTGTATTGTATAGAGACACCATCCTGTATTGTATAGAGACACCATCCTGTATTGTACAGAGACACCATCCTGTATTGTATAGAGACACCATCCTGTATTGTATAGAGACACCATCCTGTGTATTGTATGGTAGAGACACCATCCTGTATTTTATAGAGACACCATCCTGTATAGTATAGAGACACCATCCTGTATTGTATAGAGACACCATCCTGTATTGTACAGAGACACCATCCTGTATTGTAAAAAGACACCATCCTGTATGGTATAGAGACACCATCCTGTATTTAAAAGACCCCACCCTGTATCTATAAAGAGACACCATACTGTATCTTATAGAGACACCATACTGTATCTTATAGAGACACCATACTGTATCTTTATAGAGACACCATACTGTATCTTATAGAGACACCATACTGTATCTTATAGAGACACCATACTGTATTTATAGAGACACCATCCTGTATCTTATAGAGACACCATACCTGTATTTAAAAGACCCCATCCTGTATTGTATAAAGAGACACCATCCTGTAATGTACAGAGACACCATCCTGTATGGTATAGAGACACCATCCTGTATTTAAAAGACCCCATCCTGTATCTTATAGAGACACCATCCTGTATGTACAAAGACACCATCCTGTATAGTATAGAGACACCATCCTGTATTTAAAAGACCCCACCCTGTATATAAAGAGACACCATCCTGTATCTTATAGAGACACCATCCTGTATAGTATAGAGACACCATACTGTATCTTATAGAGACACCATCCTGTATTGTATAGAGACACCATCCTGTATTGTATAGAGACACCATCCTGTATTGTATAGAGACACCATCCTGTATTGTATAGAGACACCATCCTGTATTGTATAGAGACACCATCCTGTATTGTATAGAGACACCATCCTGTATTGTATAGAGACACCATCCTGTATTGTACAGAGACACCATCCTGTATTGTATAGAGACACCATCCTGTATTGTATAGAGACACCATCCTGTATTGTATAGAGACACCATCCTGTATCTTATAGAGACCCCATACTGTATCTTATAGAGACCCCATACTGTATCTTATAGAGACACCATACTGTATCTTATAGAGACACCATCCTGTATCACCTCCACCTACCTGACACCCTAGACCCACTCCAATCAGCTTACCGCCCAAATAGGTCCACAGACGATGCAATCTCAACCACACTGCACACTGCCCTAACCCATCTGGACAAGAGGAATACCTATGTGAGAATGCTGTTCATTGACTACAGCTTGGCATTCAACACCATAGTACCCTCCAAGCTCGTCATCAAGCTCGAGACCCTGGGTCTCGACCCCGCCCTGTGCAACTGGGTACTGGACTTCCTGACGGGCCGCCCCCAGGTGGTGAGGGTAGGCAACAACATCTCCTCCCCGCTGATCCTAAACACTGGGGCCCCACAAGGGTGCGTTCTGAGCCCTCTCCTGTACTCCCTGTTCACCCACGACTGCGTGGCCACGCACGCCTCCAACTCATCATCAAGTTTGCGGACGACACAACAGTGGTAGGCTTGATTACCAACAACGACGAGATGGCCTACAGGGAGGAGGTGGGGGCCCTCGGAGTGTGGTGTCAGGAAAATAACCTCACACTCAACGTCAACAAAACTAAGGAGATGATTGTGGACTTCAGGAAACAGCAGAGGGAACACCCCTATCCACATCGATGGAACAGTAGTGGAGAGGGTAGCAAGTTTTAAGTTCCTCGGCATACACATCACAGACAAACTGAATTGGTCCACTCACACAGACAGCATTGTGAAGAAGGCGCAGCAGCGCCTCTTCAACCTCAGGAGGCTGAAGAAATTCGGCTTGTCACCAAAAGCACTCACAAACTTCTACAGATGCACAATCGAGAGCATCCTGGCGGGCTGTATCACCGCCTGGTACGGCAACTGCTCCGCCCACAACCGTAAGGCTCTCCAGAGGGTAGTGAGGTCTGCACAACGCATCACCGGGGGCAAACTACCTGCCCTCCAGGACACCTACACCACCCGATGTTACAGGAAGGCCATAAAGATCATCAAGGACATCAACCACCCGAGCCACTGCCTGTTCACCCCGCTATCATCCAGAAGGCGAGGTCAGTACAGGTGCATCAAAGCTGGGACCGAGAGACTGAAAAACAGCTTCTATCTCAAGGCCATCAGACTGTTAAACAGCCACCACTAACATTGAGTGGCTGCTGCCAACACACTGACACTGACACTGACTCAACTCCAGCCACTTTAAAAATGGGAAATGATGTAAATATATCACTAGCCACTTTAAACAATGCTACCTTATATAATGTTACTTACCCTACATTATTCATCTCATATGCATACGCATATACTGTACTCTATATCATCGACTGCATCCTTATGTAATACATGTATCACCAGCCACTTTAACTATGCCACTTTGTTTACATACTTATCTCATATGTATATACTGTACTCGATACCATCTACTGTATCTTGCCTATGCTGCTCTGTACCATCACTCATTCATATATCCTTATGTACATATTCTTTATCCCCTTACACTGTGTATAAGACAGTAGTTTTGGAATTGTTAGTTAGATTACTTGTTGGTTATTACTGCACTGTCGGAACTAGAAGCACAAGCATTTCGCTACACTCGCATTAACATCTGCTAACCATGTGTATGTGACAAATTAAATTTGATTTGATTTGATTTGATAAAGAGACACCATATTGTATATAGAGACACCATACTGTATTAAGACACCATCCTGTATCTTATAGAGACACCATCCTGTATCTTATAGAGACACCATCCTGTATCTTATAGAGACACCATCCTGTATCTTATAGAGACACCATCCTGTATCTTATAGAGACACCATCCTGTATCTTATAGAGACACCATCCTGTATCTTATAGAGACACCATCCTGTATCTTATAGAGACACCATCCTGTATCTTATAGAGACACCATCCTGTATCTTATAGAGACACCATCCTGTATCTTATAGAGACACCATCCTGTATCTTATAGAGACACCATCCTGTATCTTATAGAGACACCATCTTATAGAGACACCATCCTGTATCTTATAGAGACACCATCCTGTATCTTATAGAGACACCATCCTGTATCTTATAGAGACACCATCCTGTATCTTATAGAGACACCATCCTGTATCTTATAGAGACACCATCCTGTATCTTATAGAGACACCATCCTGTATCTTATAGAGACACCATCCTGTATCTTATAGAGACACCATCCACGTTACCTAAAGCTTCACCTCTTAATCAGTGGACCAGTGGTTGGAGATAGAGGCCGTTTGGGATGGAAGACTAAATGCCTCAACAAACTGCATCATTGCTGCCTCTTCTCATTAGATCACCAGGAAACAACAACGTCTGACTGAATCACATCTCTACCAGTGTCTAGAGGCTATACAGCGCACGCTGAACTAATAGGAAATAGAATTTACAACAATGTGATTGTAGGGGGGCAAATGCCTTGAAAAGAGGATCTAGCATGTTATTAGTTTAGAATGACTACGAATCACTTTGTGCTTTTTGTCTATGTATGTATTTGATTGTGTTATTTGTGTGTGTGATTTGTGTGTGGTAAGAATAACAACATACAGATGGAATTGTCAGCCTGTTCTCTAATGGAGTGTGCCAGGAGGGGCCAATTCAGCAGGTGCAAGATTAGGTTTTGAGCTGGCGAAATGTGGAAGCTATACTGTCCGCTAGGGGCAATGTGAGCACCTATTGCCATCCAGTAGGCTTGCAGCTTGTTAGGGTGTTGTGGGAAGGACGTTTAAGTCAGAGTCTGAGAGGCGCGTGTTCAGTCATAGGCAACAGTTTTTAGATGTGATCCTTTCCCAAACCTTAACCCTTAACTTAACCACTCTGAATAAACCATATCCTCAACCATGGGGCTTCTACTAAGCTGACCCATGGAATAGTTTTAAGATGGTCATACCATGGATCATTTAACTATTTCATTTAGAATTTTAGGACCACCGTAGGTAATTATAATATTTTTTAACCGGGCAAGTCAGTTTAGAACAAATTCTTATTTTCAATGACGGTCTAGGTACAGTGGGTTAACTGCCTGTTCAGGGGCAGAACGACAGATTTGTACCTTGTCAGCTCGGGGATTTGCAACCTTCCGGTTACTAGTCCAACACTCTAACCACTAGGCTACCTGCTGGTTACTAGTCCAACGCTCTAACCACTAGGCTACCTGCTGATTACTAGTCCAACACTCTAACCACTAGGCTACCTGCTGGTTACTAGTCCAACGCTCTAACCACTAGGCTACCTGCTGGTTACTAGTCCAACGCTCTAACCACTAGGCTACCTGCTGGTTACTAGTCCAACGCTCTAACCACTAGGCTACCTGCTGGTTACTAGTCCAACGCTCTAACCACTAGGCTACCTGCTGGTTACTAGTCCAACGCTCTAACCACTAGGCTACCTGCTGGTTACTAGTCCAACGCTCTAACCACTAGGCTACCTGCTGGTTACTAGTCCAACGCTCTAACCACTAGGCTACCTGCTGGTTACTAGTCCAACGCTCTAACCACTAGGCTACCTGCTGGTTACTAGTCCAACGCTCTAACCACTAGGCTACCTGCTGGTTACTAGTCCAACGCTCTAACCACTAGGCTACCTGCTGGTTACTAGTCCAACGCTCTAACCACTAGGCTACCTGCTGGTTACTAGTCCAACGCTCTAACCACTAGGCTACCTGCTGGTTACTAGTCCAACGCTCTAACCACTAGGCTACCTGCTGGTTACTAGTCCAATGCTCTAACCACTAGGCTACCTGCTGGTTACTAGTCCAACGCTCTAACCACTAGGCTACCTGCTGGTTACTAGTCCAACGCTCTAACCACTAGGCTACCTGCTGGTTACTAGTCCAACGCTCTAACCACTAGGCTACCTGCTGGTTACTAGTCCAACGCTCTAACCACTAGGCTACCTGCTGGTTACTAGTCCAACGCTCTAACCACTAGGCTATCTGCTGGTTACTAGTCCAACGCTCTAACCACTAGGCTACCTGCTGGTTACTAGTCCAACGCTCTAACCACTAGGCTACCTGCTGGTTACTAGTCCAACGCTCTAACCACTAGGCTACCTGCTGGTTACTAGTCCAACGCTCTAACCACTAGGCTACCTGCTGGTTCCTAGTCCAACGCTCTAACCACTAGACTACCTGCTGGTTACTAGTCCAACGCTCTAACCACTAGACTACCTGCTGGTTACTAGTCCAACGCTCTAACCACTAGGCTACCTGCTGGTTACTAGTCCAACGCTCTAACCACTAGGCTACCTGCTGGTTACTAGTCCAACGCTCTAACCACTAGGCTACCTGCTGGTTACTAGTCCAACGCTCTAACCACTAGGCTACCCTGCCGCCCTCCCCTCTAACCACTAGGCTACCCTGCCGCCCCTCCCCTCTAACCACTAGGCTACCCTGCCGCCCCTCCCCTCTAACCACTAGGCTACCCTGCCGCCCCTCCCTCTAACCACTAGGCTACCCTGCCGCCCCTCCCCTCTAACCACTAGGCTACCCTGCCGCCCCTCCCCTCTAACCACTAGGCTACCCTGCCGCCCCCCCTCTAACCACTAGGCCCCTGCCGCCCCTCCCCTAACCACTAGGCTACCCTGCCACCCTCCCCTCTAACCACTAGGCTACCCTGCCTCCCCAAGGTATATAGTGTTGTAGGCCATAGATACTAAACGCATTGAATAACACATTCCGAAATGGCAAATTGTTTAAAATAATCACAAGGAAAAAGGTTTTAAAGTGTATCTAGGAAATATAAGAAAGCTCAGGAAATACACTATATATACAACATTATGTTGACATCCTTTCAAATGAGTGGATTCGGTTATTTCAGCCACACCTGTCAGCAGGTGTATAAAATCGAGCACACAGCCATGCAATCTCCATAGACATACATTAGCAGTAGAATGGCCAGAACTGAAGAGCTTAGTGACTTTCAAAGTTGCACTAAAATAGGATGCCACCTTTCCAACAAGTCAGTTCATGTGCCCCCCGGTCAACTGTAAGTGCTGTTATTGTGAAGTGGAAACGTCTAGGAGCAACAACAACTCAGCCACGAAGCTGTAGACCACACAAGCTCACAGAACGTGACCAATGAGCACTGAAGCGTGTAGCGTGTAAAAATGGTCTGTCCTCCGTTGCACCACATCACTACTGAGTTTCAAACTGCCTCTGGAATCAACGACAGCACAATAACTGTTCGTCGGGAGCTTCATGAAATGGGTTTCTATGGCTGAGCAGCTGCACAGAAGCCTAAGATCACCATGTGCCATTGGACTCTGGAGTGGTGGAAACGCGTTCTCTGGAGTGATGAATCACGCTTTACCATCTGGCAGTCTGTCGGACGAATCTGGGTTTGGCGGATGCCAGTAGAACACTACCTTCCCCAATCCATAGTGCCAACTGTAAAGTTTGGTGGAGGAGGAATAATGTTCTGGGGCTGTTTTTGATGGTTCGGGCCCCTTAGTTCCAGTGCAAGGAAATCTTAACGCTACAGCATTCAATGACATTCTAAACGATTCTGTGCTTCCAACTTTGTGGAAACTATTTGGGGAAGACCCTTTCCTGTTTCAGTATGACATACAGAAATGGCTTGCCGAGGTCGGTGTGGAAGAACTTGACTGACCTGCACAGAACCCTGATTCCGAACACCTTTGGGATGAATTGAAATGCCGACTGTGAGCCAGGCCTAATCGCCCAACATCAGTGCCCGACCTCACTAATGTTCTTGTGGCTGAATGGAAGCAGGTCCCCACAGCAATGTTCCAACATCTAGTGGAAAGCCTTCCCAGAAGAGTGAAGGCTGTTATAGCAGCAAAGGGGGGAACCAACTCCATATTAATGCCCATGATTTTGTTTGATGAGCAGGTGTCCACATACTTTTGATATTGCACTGTATTTTTGTTTTTTTAAACACATATTTAACCCTCTTTGTTTGTTGGCACAAAACTACCTCCATATTTTCACTAAACTGATACCGGGTTACCTACAGAAGAGTCCCCACAGAGAACATCATTGTGTTCGTGAGAATCTCATCTGTCCATATAGTGGTCGTTTGTAGGCTTAACCGTTGGACGTTTTTTGCGAGAAGCCCAGATTTTTGGCATGTCTCATGATCTGACAAACATTGTTGTAGTTCGGCCACTTTCCACCGCAACTAAGATATGACCCTTAACCCTAACCTTAACCCTTCAGAATTAATACCTAAACTAAGGTTTTAGTCACATTTTTGCAGAATTTGACTGAAAGCTAAAATAAAGCAGCACATGGCATAAATAAAACATCCATTTTTGACCTAAATTTGTTGCTTCAGTTACGCCAGTGGTTGGCGATGTATTTGGATATTGGGTTGGGAATTCTTTCTTGATTCTAAAGTCAACGGATCAATTGCATTTTAATAATGCACTTATTCAATTACATTACGTTAAATTCAAGTTGAAGTTGACTGTTCGTTTAGGGATTATATTTTGTTTGAGGCCTTGATAAATACAGCTCTATAATAATGATACCAAAAACCAAAACATCTATGAAGACATTCCCTGATACATGAGGTGTAGGCCTGCAGTACAAATAAAATGTGTTTTCTTTCAACTCCTTTTTCTGTCTGAAAGACTTTTCAACAACCTCCCTCCTTCCTTACAATTAGTCAAATGCATTACCTCCCTCCCTCCTTCATTACAATTAGTCAAATGCATTACCTCTCTCCCTCCTTCCTTACAATTAGTCAAATGCATTACCTCTCTCCCTCCTTCCTTACAATTAGTCAAATGCATTACCTCTCTCCCTCCTTCCTTACAATTAGTCAAATGCATTACCTCCCTCCCTCCTTCCTTACAATTAGTCAAATGCATTACCTCTCTCCCTCCTTCCTTACAATTAGTCAAATGCATTACCTCCCTCCCTCCTTCCTTACAATTAGTCAAATGCATTACCTCTCTCCCTCCTTCCTTACAATTAGTCAAATGCATTACCTCTCTCCCTCCTTCCTTACAATTAGTCAAATGCATTACCTCCCTCCTCCTTCCTTACAATTAGTCAAATGCATTACCTCCCTCCCTCCTTCCTTACAATTAGTCAAATGCATTACCTCCTCCCTCCTTCCTTACAATTAGTCAAATGCATTACCTCCCTCCCTCCTTCCTTACAATTAGTCAAATGCATTACCTCCCTCCCTCCTTCCTTACAATTAGTCAAATGCATTACCTCTCCCCTCCTTCCTTACAATTAGTCAAATGCATTACCTCCCTCCCTCCTTCCTTACAATTAGTCAAATGCATTACCTCCCTCCCTCCTTCCTTACAATTAGTCAAATGCATTACCTCTCTCCCTCCTTCCTTACAATTAGTCAAATGCATTACCTCTCTCCCTCCTTCCTTACAATTAGTCAAATGCATTACCTCCCTCCCTCCTTCCTTACAATTAGTCAAATGCATTACCTCCCTCCCTCCTTCCTTACAATTAGTCAAATGCATTACCTCTCTCCCTCCTTCCTTACAATTAGTCAAATGCATTACCTCCCTCCCTCCTTCCTTACAATTAGTCAAATGCATTACCTCCCTCCCTCCTTCCTTACAATTAGTCAAATGCATTACCTCCCTCCCTCCTTCCTTACAATTAGTCAAATGCATTACCTCCCTCCCTCCTTCCTTACAATTAGTCAAATGCATTACCTCCTCCCTCCTTCCTTACAATTAGTCAAATGCATTACCTCCCTCCCTCCTTCCTTACAATTAGTCAAATGCATTACCTCCTCCCTCCTTCCTTACAATTAGTCAAATGCATTACCTCCTCCCTCCCTCCTTCCTTACAATTAGTCAAATGCATTACCTCCTCCCTCCTTCCTTACAATTAGTCAAATGCATTACCTCTCTCCCTCCTTCCTTACAATTAGTCAAATGCATTACCTCCTCCCTCCTTCCTTACAATTAGTCAAATGCATTACCTCCCTCCCTCCTTCCTTACAATTAGTCAAATGCATTACCTCCCTCCCTCCTTCCTTACAATTAGTCAAATGCATTACCTCCCTCCCTCCTTCCTTACAATTAGTCAAATGCATTACCTCTCTCCTCCTTCCTTACAATTAGTCAAATGCATTACCTCCCTCCCTCCTTCCTTACAATTAGTCAAATGCATTACCTCCCTCCCTCCTTCCTTACAATTAGTCAAATGCATTACCTCCCTCCTCCTTCCTTACAATTAGTCAAATGCATTACCTCCCTCCCTCCTTCCTTACAATTAGTCAAATGCATTACCTCCCTCCCTCCTTCCTTACAATTAGTCAAATGCATTACCTCCCTCCCTCCTTCCTTACAATTAGTCAAATGCATTACCTCTCTCCCTCCTTCCTTACAATTAGTAAAATGCATTACCTCCCTCCATCCTTCCTTACAGTTGGTAAAATGCATTACATCCCTTCATCCTTTTGGTAAAATGCATTACCTCCCTCCATCCTTCCTTACAGTTGGTAAAATGCATTACCTCCATCCTTCCTTACAGTTGGTAAAATGCATTACCTCCCTCCATCCTTTTGGTAAAATGCATTACCTCCCTCCATCCTTCCTTACAGTTGGTAAAATGCATTATCTCCCTTCATCCTTTTGGTAAAATGCATTACCTCCATCCTTCCTTACACTTGGTAAAATGCATTACCTCCCTTCATCCTTCCTTACAGTTGGTAAAATGCATGACCTCCGTTCATCCTTCCTTACAGTTGGTAAAATGCATTACCTTCCTTCATCCTTCTTTACAATCTGTAAAATGCATTACCTCCCTCCTTATAGTTGATCAAATGCATTACCTCCCTCCTTCCTTCCTTACAGTTAATCAAATGCATTACCTCTCTCCTTCCTGTTGATACAATGCATTATCTTTCTCCTTCCTTCCTTACAGTTGATCAAATGCATTACCTCCCTCCTTCCTTCCTTACAGTTAATAAAATGCATTACCTCCCTCCATCCTTCCTTACAGTTGGTAAAATGCATTACCTCACCTTCATCCTTTTGGTAAAATGCATTACCTCCATCCTTCCTTACAGTTGGTAAAATGCATTACCTCCATCCTTCCTTACAGTTGGTAAAATGCATTACCTCCCTCCATCCTTCCTTACACTTGATAAAATGCATTACCTCCCTCCATCCTTCCTTACAGTTGGTAAAATGCATTACTTCCCTCCATCCTTCCTTACACTTGATAAAATGCATTACCTCCCTTCATCCTTCCTTACAGTTGGTAAAATGCATTACCTCCCTCCATCCTTCCGTACAGTTGGTAAAATGCATTACCTCCCTCCATCCTTCCTTACACTTGATAAAATGCATTACCTCCCTCCATCCTTCCTTACAGTTGGTAAAATGCATTACCTCCCTCCATCCTTCCTTACACTTGATAAAATGCATTACTTCCCTCCATCCTTCCTTACACTTGATAAAATGCATTACCTCCCTTCATCCTTCCTTACAGTTGATAAAATGCATTACCTCCCTCCATCCTTTTGGTAAAATGCATTACCTCCCTCCATCCTTCCGTACAGTTGGTAAAATGCATTACCTCCCTCCATCCTTCCTTACAGTTGGTAAAATGCATTACCTCCCTTCATCCTTTGGTAAAATGCATTACCTCCCTCCATCCTTCCTTACAGTTAGTAAAATGCATTACCTCCCTCCATCCTTCCTTACACTTGATAAAATGCATTACTTCCCTCCATCCTTCCTTACAGTTGGTAAAATGCATTACCTCCCTCCATCCTTCCTTACAGTTGGTAAAATGCATTACCTCCCTTCATCCTTCCTTACAGTTGGTAAAATGCATTACCTCCCTCCATCCTTCCTTACAGTTGGTAAAATGCATTACATCCCTTCATCCTTCCTTACAGTTGGTAAAATGCATGACCTCCCTTCATCCTTCCTTACAGTTGGTAAAATGCATTACCTTCCTTCATCCTTCTTTACAATCTGTAAAATGCATTACCTCCCTCCTTAGTTGATCAAATGCATTACCTCCCTCCTTCCTTCCTTACAGTTAATAAAATGCATTACCTCTCTCCTTCCTGTTAATAAAATGCATTATCTTTCTCCTTCCTTCCTTACAGTTAATAAAATGCATTACCTCCCTCCTTCCTTCCTTACAGTTGATAAAATGCATTATCTTTCTCATTCATTCCTTACAGTTGATAACATGCATTCTCTCTCCTTCCTTCCTTTCAGTTGGTAAAATGCATTAACTCCCTCCTTATAGCTGATCAAATGCATTAACTCCCTCCTTATAGCTGATCAAATGCATTACCTCCCTCCTTCCTTCCTTACAGTAAATGAAATGCATTACCTCTCTCCTTCCTGTTGATAAAATACATTATCTTTCTCCTTCCTTCCTTCCAGTTGATAAAATGCATTATCGTTCTCCTTCCTTACAGTTAATAAAATGCATTCTCTCTCCTTCCTTCCTTCCAGTTAATAAAATGCATTACCTCCCTTCATCCTTCTTTACAGTTGGTAAATGCATTACCTCCCTCCTTATAATTGATCAAATGCATTACCTCCCTCCTTCCTGTTGATAAAATGCATTATCTTCCTCCTTCCTTCCAGTTGATAAAATGCATTACCTCTCTCCTCCCTTCCAGTTGATAAAATGCATTACCTCTCTCCCTTGATGATTCCTGTATTGCTGTTCCTCTCAATTCAAGAGGAAACAGCAATTCATGATCTCTTACAATTTGGTGTAGAGGCAATTTATTCCCGAACAACGCAAAGAATGTAGAGCGAACCGATAAGACATCAGATAAACCTCTTCATCTGCTTTAATATGGTTAACCTTTACCAACCCAGCTGATAGCTGGAATATTAATGAAAACGGAAGTTAACAGGCAGGGGAAAGTCAATACAAATACAGGAATGAGAATTGTAGAACAAATCCTTGAGCGTCAGAATATGTTGAGAGGCTGTGGGGAGGGAGGGTGAGGCTGGGAGGAGGGAGGAAGAGGCTGTGGGGAGGGAGGAAGAAGCTGTGGGGAGGGAGGGTGAGGCTGGGAGGAGAGAGGGAGAGGCTGTGGGGAGGGAGAGGCTGAGAGGAGGGAAGTGTGGCTAGGAGGTGGGAGCGAGAGGCTGTGGGGAGGGAGGGCGAGGCTGTGGGGAGGGAGGACGAGGCTGGGAGGAGGGAGGGAGAGACTGGGAGGAGGGAGGGCAAGCCTGGGAGGAGGGAGGCAGGCTGTGCGGAGATGGAGGAGGAGAGCAGCAAAGCGGAAACTAGAAAACAGAAACGTAGACAGAGCAGCAGGGAGAGAAAGGCAGGGACAAGGAAGCATAGACAGAGCAGCAGGGAGAGAAAGGCAGGGACAAGGAAGCATAGACAGAGCAGCAGGGAGAGAAAGGCAGGGACAAGGAAGCAGAGACAGAGCAGCAGAGACAAGGAAGCAGAGACAGAGCAGCAGAGACAAGGAAGCAGAGAGAGCAGCAGAGACAAGGAAGTAGGGATGAGGAAGCAGAGACAGAGCAGCAGAGACAAGGAAGTAGGGATGAGGAAGCAGAGACAGAGCAGCAGAGACAAGGAAGTAGGGATGAGGAAGCAGAGACAGAGCAGCAGAGACAGAGCAGCAGGGACAGAGCAGCAGGGACAGAGCAGCAGGGACAGAGCAGCAGGGACAGAGCAGCAGGGACAGAGCAGCAGGGACAGAGCAGCAGGGACAGAGCAGCAGGGACAGAGCAGCAGGGACAGAGCAGCAGGGACAAGGTGAGACAAATCTCTGAAGACCTTTTGTGGTGTCACCAACTCACCAAATAGTACATAATGAAAGCTAGTGATTGACATATCACTTCAAAATGGACTCCACTAGTCCAACCAACGACACGGAACTAGATCACAATGCTTTCCAGAAAAAACGCTTGTGAATGTGTGTGAGCTTTGAGGGGTGAATAAAGGGTTTTCACAAGGGGAAAGTAGAGATGTAGATATGAACACTGTCCTCCCAAAAATCCCATTAGATCTCACATCAAGCTAAGTATAGAGACACACAGCCTGACTCACTGGCCTCTCACAGGATCTTACCACTCAGCATTATGTAACAACTGGCTGGAGGAAAAACATGGTTCTGGAACTGGGGACTGGACTGGCTGGAAGTCATATTCCCTATTGAGCTCTAAGACAATACTTCAGCTCAGATATTGGTCAATATCAAGGAGAGGTTTATTGTAAAAGTTGTACTGATACTTGAAATGATTATCCACTCAGCTATACTATACCTCTGCATTTCGTTGATGTCCTAATCAATTAACAATAATCATTTTCATCATAGAGGTCAGAGCAGAGAAATCTGTGCTTTGGGCTATGCTTTGGCAGAGTGGGTGGGGTTATATCCTTCCTGTTTGGCCCTGTCCAGGGGTGTCCTCGGACGGGGCCACAGTGTCTCCTGACCCCTCCTGTCTCAGCCTCCAGTATTTATGCTGCAGTAGTTTATGTGTCGGGGCGCTAGGGTCAGTTTGTTATATCTGGAGTACTTCTCCTGTCCTATTCGGTGTCCTGTGTGAATTTAAGTGTGCGTTCTCTAATTCTCTCTTTCTCTCTTTCTTTCTCTCTCTCGGAGGACCTGAGCCCTAGGACCATGCCTCAGGACTACCTGACATGATGACTCCTGGACGTGCTGCTGCTCCAGTTTCAACTGTTCTGCCTTATTATTATTGGACCATGCTGGTCATTTATGAACATTTGAACATCTTGGCCATGTTCTGTTATAATCTCCACCCGGCACAGCCAGAAGAGGACTGGCCACCCCTCATAGCCTGGTTCCTCTCTAGGTTTCTTCCTAGGTTTTGGCCTTTCTAGGGAGTTTTTCCTAGCCACCGTGCTTCTACACCTGCATTGCTTGCTGTTTGGGGTTTTAGGCTGGGTTTCTGTACAGCACTTTGAGATATCAGCTGATGTACGAAGAGCTATATAAATAAATTTGATTTGATTTGAAAACATCTACCGCAGTTGTTTGCGTGATACAATAAATCTATGAGCAACATCATGAAATGGGAGTTGATTCAGAGTCAATAACCAAGAAAAACAGTAAAGTAATGAGGAAAGGGAAAGCTTCTGGCAACACCAACATCTAGTTATTATTTCTGCTCCCAGGTGGCGCAGCAGGTCTAGTGGTTAGAGTGGAGGGGCGGCAGGTCTAGTGGTTAGAGTGGAGGGGCAGCAGGTCTAGTGGTTAGAGTGGAGGGACAGCAGGTCTAGTGGTTAGAGTGGAGGGGCGGCAGGTCTAGTGGTTAGAGTGGAGGGGCGGCAGGTCTAGTGGTTAGAGTGGAGGGGCAGCAGGTCTAGTGGTTAGAGTGGAGGGGCAGCAGGTCTAGTGGTTAGAGTGGAGGGGCAGCAGGTCTAGTGGTTAGAGTGGAGGGGCAGCAGGTCTAGTGGTTAGAGTGGAGGGGCAGCAGGTCTAGTGGTTAGAGTGGAGGGGCGGCAGGTCTAGTGGTTAGAGTGGAGGGGCGGCAGGTCTAGTGGTTAGAGTGGAGGGGCAGCAGGTCTAGTGGTTAGAGTGGAGGGGCAGCAGGTCTAGTGGTTAGAGTGGAGGGGCGACTAGTAACCAGCAGGTCTAGTGGTTAGAGTGGAGGGGCAGCAGGTCTAGTGGTTAGAGTGGAGGGGCAGCAGGTCTAGTGGTTAGAGTGGAGGGGCAGCAGGTCTAGTGGTTAGAGTGGAGGGGCAGCAGGTCTAGTGGTTAGAGTGGAGGGGCAGCAGGTCTAGTGGTTAGAGTGGAGGGGCAGCTGGTCTAGTGGTTAGAGTGGAGGGGCAGCTGGTCTAGTGGTTAGAGTGGAGGGGCGACTAGTAACCAGCAGGTCTAGTGGTTAGAGTGGAGGGGCAGCAGGTCTAGTGGTTAGAGTGGAGGGGCAGCAGGTCTAGTGGTTAGAGTGGAGGGGCGACTAGTAACCAGCAGGTCTAGTGGTTAGAGTGGAGGGGCGACTTGTAACCAGCAGGTTTAGTGGTTAAAGTGGAGGGGCGACTAGTAACCAGCAGGTCTAGGGCACCGCATCGTGGTGCGGCAGGGTAGCCTAGTGGTTAGAGTGTTGGACCAGTAACCAGCAGGTAGCCTAGTGGTTAGAGTGTTGGACTAGTAACCAGCAGGTCTAGGGCACCGCATCTTGGGGCGGCAGGGTAGCCTAGTGGTTAGAGCGTTGGACCAGTAACCAGCAGGTAGCCTAGTGGTTAGAGTGTTGGACTAGTAACCAACAGGTCTAGGGCACCGCATCTTGGGGGCGGCACGGGAGCCTAGTGGTTAGAGTGTTGGACCAGTAACCAGCAGGTAGCCTAGTGGTTAGAGTGTTGGACTAGTAACCAACAGGTCTAGGGCACCGCATCTTGGGTCGGCAGGGTAGCCTAGTGGTTAGAGCGTTCGACTAGTAACCAGCAGGTCTAGGGCACCGCATCTTGGGGGCGGCAGGGTAGCCTAGTGGTTAGAGTGTTGGACTAGTAACCAGCAGGTCTAGGGCACCGCATCTTGGGGCGGCAGGGAGCCTAGTGGTTAGAGTGCTGGACCAGTAACCAGCAGGTAGCCTAGTGGTTAGAGTGTTGGACTAGTAACCAGCAGGTCTAGGGCACCGCATCTTGGGGCGGCAGGGTAGCCTAGTGGTTAGAGTGTTGGACTAGTAACCAGCAGGTCTAGGGCACCGCATCTTGGGGCGGCAGGGTAGCCTAGTGGTTAGAGCGTTGGACCAGTAACCAGCAGGTAGCCTAGTGGTTAGAGTGTTGGACTAGTAACCAGCAGGTCTAGGGCACCGCATCTTGGGGCGGCAGGGTAGCCTAGTGGTTAGAGCGTTGGACTCGTAACCCGCAGGTCTAGGGCACTGCATCTTGGGGCGGCAGGGTAGCCTAGTGGTTAGAGTGTTGGACCAGTAACCAGCAGGTAGACTAGTGGTTAGAGTGTTGGACTAGTAACCAACAGGTCTAGGGCACCGCATCTCTGGGCGGCAGGGTAGCCTAGTGGTTAGAGCGTTGAACTAGTAACCAGCAGGTCTAGGGCACCGCATCTTGGGGTGGCAAGGTAGCCTACTGGTGAGACGGTTGGACTAGTATCCAGCAGGTCTAGGTCACCGCATCTTGGGGTGGCAGGGTAGCCTAGTGGTTAGAGTGTTGGACTAGTAACCAGCAGGTCTAGGGCACCGCATCTTGGGGTGGCAGGAAGCCTAGTGGTTAGAGCGTTGAACTAGTAACCAGCAGGTCTAGGGGCCGCATCTTGGGGCGGCAGGTAGCCTAGTGGTTAGAGTTTTGGACTAGTAACCAACAGGTCTAGTGGTTAGAGTAGGGGCAGCAGGCCTAGTGGTTAGAGTGGAGGGGCAGCAGGCCTAGTGGTTAGAGTTGAGGGGGCGGCAGGGTGGCACAGCAGGTCTAGTGGTTAGAGTGGAGGGGCAGCAGGTCTAGTGGTTAGAGTGGAGGGGCAGCAGGTCTAGTGGTTAGAGTGGATTGGCAGGTGGTCTAGTGGTTAGAGTGGAGGGGGCAGCAGGGTGGCGCAGCAGGTCTAGTGGTTAGAGTGGAGGGAGACTAGTAACCAGCAGGTCTAGTGGTTAGAGTGGAGGGGTGACTAGTAACCAGCAGGTCTAGTGGTTAGAGTGGAGGGGCAGCAGGTCTAGTGGTTAGAGTGGAGGGGGCGACTAGTAACCAGCACGTCTAGTGGTTAGAGTGGAGAGGCAGGTAGCCTAGTGGTTAGAGAGGAGGGCGGCAGGTCTAGTGGTTAGAGTGGGGCCAGCAGGTCTAGTGGTTAGAGTGGAGGGGCAGCAGGTCTAGTGGTTAGAGTGGACGGGCAGCAGGCCTAGTGGTTAGAGTGGAGGGCAGCAGGCCTAGTGGTTAGAGTGGAGGGGCGGCAGGGTGGCACAGCAGGTCTAGTGGTTAGAGTGGAGGGGCAGCAGGCCTAGTGGTTAGAGTGGAGGGGCGGCAGGGTGGCAGCAGGTCTAGTGGTTAGAGTGGAGGGGCAGCAGGTCTAGTGGTTAGAGTGGAGGGGCAGCAGGTCTAGTGGTTAGAGTGGAGGGGCAGCAGGTCTAGTGGTTAGAGTGGAGGGGCAGCAGGTATAGTGGTTAGAGTGGAGGGCGGCAGGGTAGCTAGTGGTTAGAGTGGAGGGGCGGCAGGTAGCCTAGTGGTTAGAGTGGAGGGGCCAGCAGGTCTAGTGGTTAGAGTGGAGGGCAGCAGGTCTAGTGGTTAGAGTGGAGGGGCAGCAGGTCTAGTGGTTAGAGTGGAGGGGCAGCAGGTCTAGTGGTTAGAGTGGAGGGGCGACTAGTAACCAGCAGGTCTAGTGGTTAGAGTGGCGGGAAGCAGGTCTAGTGGTTAGAGTGGAGGGGCAGCAGGTCTAGTGGTTAGAGTGGAGGGGCGACTAGTAACCAGCAGGTCTAGTGGTTAGAGTGGCGGGAAGCAGGTCTAGTGGTTAGAGTGGAGGGGCGACTGTAACCAGCAGGTCTAGTGGTTAGAGTGGAGGGGTGACTAGTAACCAGCAGGTCTAGTGGTTAGAGTGGAGGGGCGACTAGTAACCAGCAGGTCTAGTGGTTAGAGTGGAGGGGCAGCAGGTCTAGTGGTTAGAGTGGAGGGGCGACTAGTAACCAGCAGGTCTAGTGGTTAGAGTGGAGGGGCGGCAGGGTAGCGTGGTTAGAGTGGAGGGGCGGCAGGTAGCCTAGTGGTTAGAGTGGAGGGGCGGCAGGTCTAGTGGTTAGAGTGGAGGGGCGGCAGGTCTAGTGGTTAGAGTGGAGGGGCAGCAGGTCTAGTGGTTAGAGTGGATGGGCAGCAGGTCTAGTGGTTAGAGTGGAGGGGCTGCAGGTCTAGTGGTTAGAGTGGAGGGGCGGCAGGGTGGCGCAGCAGGTCTAATGGTTAGAGTGGAGGGGCAGCAGGTCTAGTGCTTAGAGTGGAGGGGCAGCAGGTCTAGTGGTTAGAGTGGAGGGGCAGCAGGTCTAGTGGTTTAGAGTGGAGGGGCTGCAGGTCTAGTGGTTAGAGTGGAGGGGCTGCAGGTCTAGTGGTTAGAGTGGAGGGGCTGCAGGTCTAGTGGTTCGCTGGAGGGGCAGCAGGCCTAGTGGTTAGAGTGGAGGGGCGGCAGGGTGGCGCAGCAGGTCTAATGGTTAGAGTGGAGGGGCAGCAGGTCTAGTGGTTAGAGTGTAGGGGCGGCAGGTCTAGTGGTTAGAGTGGAGGGGCAGCAGGTCTAGTGGTTAGAGTGGATGGGCGGCAGGCCTAGTGGTTAGAGTGGATGGGCAGCAGGCCTAGTGGTTAGCCGAGGGGCAGCAGGCCTAGTGGTTAGAGTGGAGGGGCGGCAGGGTGGCGCAGCAGGTCTAATGGTTAGAGTGGAGGGGCAGCAGGTCTAGTGGTTAGAGTGGAGGGGCAGCAGGTCTAGTGGTTAGAGTGGAGGGGCAGCAGGTCTAGTGGTTAGAGTGGATGGGCAGCAGGCCTAGTGGTTAGAGTGGATGGGCAGCAGGCCTAGTGGTTAGAGTGGAGGGGCAGCAGGTCTAGTGGTTAGAGTGGAGGGGCAGCAGGTCTAGTGGTTAGAGTGGAGGGCAGCAGGTCTAGTGGTTAGAGTGGAGGGGCAGCAGGCCTAGTGGTTAGAGTGGAGGGGCAGCAGGCCTAGTGGTTAGAGTGGAGGGGCGGCAGGGTGGCGGGGCAGCAGGTCTAGCGGTTAGAGTGGAGGGGTGGAGGTCTAGGGTTAGAGTGGAGGGGCAGCAGGTCTTAGTGGTTAGAGTGGAGGGGCAGCAGGTCTAGTGGTTAGAGTGGAGGGGCAGCAGGTCTAGTGGTTAGAGTGGAGGGGCGGCAGGTTGGCACAGCAGGTCTAATGGTTAGAGTGGGAGGGGCGGCAGGTTGGCACAGCAGGTCTAATGGTTAGAGTGGAGGGTCAGCAGGTCTAGTGGTTAGAGTGGAGGGGCGACTAGTAACCAGCAGGTCTAGTGGTTAGAGTGGGAGGGGCAGCAGGTCTAGTGGTTAGAGTGGAGGGGCAGCAGGTCTAGTGGTTAGAGTGGAGGGGCAGCAGGTCTAGTGGTTAGAGTGGAGGGGCCAGGCAGGTTGGCACAGCAGGTCTAATGGTTAGAGTGGAGGGGGGCAGGTTGGGCACAGCAGGTCTAATGGTTAAAGTGGAGGGTCAGCAGGTCTAGTGGTTAGAGTGGAGGGGGCGACTAGTAACCAGCAGGTCTAGTGGTTAGAGTGGAGGGGCAGCAGTCTAGTGGTTAGAGTGGAGGGGCGACTAGTAACCAGCAGGTCTAGTGGTTAGAGTGGAGGGGCGGCAGGGTAGCCTAGTGGTTAGAGTGGAGGGGCGGCAGGTCTAGAGGTTAGAGTGGAGGGGCAGCAGGTCTAGTGGTTCGAGCGGCAGGGGCAGCAGGTCTAGTGGTTAGAGTGGAGGGGCGACTAGTAACCAGCAGGTCTGGTGGTTAGTGTGGAGGGGCAGGAGTAACCAGCAGGTCTAGTGGTTAGAGTGGCGGGGAAGCAGGTCTAGTGGTTAGAGTGTTGGACTAGTAACCAGTGGGTCTAGGGGCAGCAGGTCTAGTGGTTAACGGGAGGGTAGCCTAGTGGTTAGAGTGTTGGACTCGTAACCCGCAGGTCTAGGGTTAGAGTGCACTGCATCTTGGGGCGGCAGGGTAGCCTAGTGGTTACAGTGTTGGGGCAGCAGTAAACAGCAGGTAGCCTAGTGGTTAGAGTGTTGGACTAGTAACCCAGCAGGTCTAGGGCACCGCATCTTGGGGCGGCAGGAGTAGCCTA
>NW_024607569.1:0-30127 GCF_018296145.1 Oncorhynchus tshawytscha | reverse complement strand
AAGAGTTACAGTTCATACAAGGAAATCAGTCAATTTAAATAAATTCATTAGGCCCTAATCTATGGATTTCACATGACTGGGCAGGAGCGCAGACATGGGTGGGCCTGGGAGGGCATAGGCCCACCCACTTGGGAGCCAGTCCCAGCCAATCAACATCAGTTTCCCTCCACAAAAGGGCTTTATTACAGACAGAAATACTCTGTTTCATCAGCTGTCCATGTGGAGGTCCTGGGCTGGCATAGTTACATGTGATCTGTGGTTGTGAGGCCGTTTGGACATACTGCGAAATTCTCTAAAAACGACTTTGGATGCGGCTTATGGTAGAGAAATTGGCATTCAGTTCTCTGACAACAGCTCTGGTAGACATTCCTGCAGTTACCATGGCAATTGCACGCTACCTCAAAACTTGAGACATCTGTGGCATTGTACCTTTTAAAGTGGCTGTTGTCACCAGCACAATGTGCACCTGTGTAATGATCATGCTGTTTAATCTGCTTCTTGATATGCCACCCCTGTCAGGTGGATGGATTTGGATTACCTTGGCGAAGGAGAAATGCTAACTAAAAAGGCATGTAAATCAATTTGCGCTCAACATTTGAGAGAAATAATATTTTTGTGCGTCTGGAACATTCTGGGATCTTTTTCAGCTCATGAAACATGGGACCAAAACTTTATATTTTTGTTCATTATGCACTTTTTTTATATCAATGACAAGAGACTTAGATTTCATTGATCACAGTTGACAGAAACTGAATAAATTCTGAATTAACATAATAAAAATAGCACGTAAAACCCCAATCAGAGCCAAATACGGATTATACAATGCAGCACAAAGACAAACATGATAAAAATACATTTTAACAGTTGACCATATCACTTGTAATTGACACCAATACACTTGCTTTGGACGGCATAACATTAAAAAAAACTTTGGCTTTGCATTCGATTTAGCTGTCCCAGACACATTTTTGAGATCGGAGACAAAATCCCAGTGTATTGCTTACTCTGAAGCACTTTTAATGTGAGCGGGTCAGAGTCGCAATCTGAGGGCTACCGATCCTTCCCAATATTTTCAAACATAGTTGATATGAAATATTTTACCTTTTTTTCACCCAATTGGTAGTTACAGTCTTGTCTCATTGCTGCAACTCTCGTATGGACTCGAGAGAAGCGAGGGTCGAGAGTCCTCCGAAACATGACCCAACCAAGCCCCATTGCCTCTTGACACATTTCCCGCTTAACCCGGAAGCCAGCCAATGTGTTGGAGGAAACAGCTTACACCTGGCGACCGTGTCAACGTACATGTGCCCAGCCCACCACAGGAGTTGCTAGAGCATGATGGGACAAGGACATCCCTGCCGGCCAAACCCTCCCCTAACCCGGCCGACGCTGGGGCCAATTGTGCACCACCCCATGGGTCTCCCTTTCATGGCAGAGCCAGGACTCGAACCAGGATCTCTAGTGGCACAAAATCTGCAATGCACTTGTAGTGTGAGATTGCAACAACAAGTTTTAAGAATGATGATAGGGGGAGTGATGAGCTCTACAGCAGAGTCTCACAACTCAATCGCTGGTTGAAAACTGTTTTCTGCCCCTCCCAAAAGTTAGAATTTGTAGATAATTGGCCCTCTTTCTGGGACTCACCCACAAACAGGACCAAGCCTGACCTGCTGAGGAGTGACGGACTCCATCCTAGCTGGAGGGGTGCTCTCATCTTATCTACCAACATAGACAGGGCTCTAACTCCTCTAGCTCCACAATGAAATAGGGTGCAGGCCAGGCAGCAGGCTGTTAGCTAGCCTGACAGCATAGTGGAGTCTGCCACTAGCACAGTCAGTGTAGTCAGCTCAGCTATCACCATTGAGACCGTGTCTGTGCCTCGACCTAGGTTGGGCAAAACTAAACATGGCGGTGTTCACCTTAGCAATCTCACTAGGATAAAGACCACCTCCATTCCTGTCATTATTGAAAGAGATCATGATACCTCACATCTCAAAATAGGGCTACTTAATGTTAGATCCCTTTCTTCAAAGGCAATTATAGTCAATTAACTAATCACTGACCATAATCTTGATGTGATTGGCCTGACTGAAACATGGCTTAAGCCTGATGAATTTACTGTGTTAAATGAGGCCTCACCTCCTGGCTACACTAGTGAACATATCCCCCGTGCATCCCGCAAAGGCGGAGGTGTTGCTAAAATTTACGATAGCAAATTTAAATTTACAAAAAAAAAAATGACGTTTTCGTCTTTTGAGCTTCTAGTCATGAAATCTATGCAGCCTACTCAATCACTTTTTATAGCTACTGTTTACAGGCATCCTGGGCCATATACAGCGTTCCTCACTGAGTTCCCTGAATTCCTATCGGACCTTGTAGTCATAGCAGATAATATTCTAATCTTTGGTGACTTTAATATTCACATGGAAAAGTCCACAGACCCACTCCAAAAGGCTTTCGGCGCCATCATCGACTCAGTGGGTTTTGTCCAACATGTCTCTGGACCCACTCACTGTCACAGTCATACACTGGACCTAGTTTTGTCCCATGGAATAAATGTTGTGGATCTTAATGTTTTTCCTCATAATCCTGGACTATCGGACCACTATTTTATTACGTTTGCAATTGCAACAAATAATCTGCTCAGACCCCAACCAAGGAACATCAAAAGTCGTGCTATAAATTCACAGACAACACAAAGATTCCTTGATGTCCTTCCAGATTCCCTCTGTCTACCCAAGGACGCCAGAGGACAAAAATCAGTTAACCACCTAACTGAGGAACTCAATTTAACCTTGCGCAATACCCTAGATGCAGTTGCACCCCTAAAAACTAAAAACATTTCTCATAAGAAACTAGCTCCCTGGTACACAGAAAATACCCGAGCTCTGAAGCAAGCTTCCAGAAAATTGGAACGGAAATGGCGCCACACCAAACTGGAAGTCTTCCGACTAGCTTGGAAAGACAGTACCGTGCAGTACCGAAGAGCCCTTACTGCTGCTCGATCATCCTATTTTTCTAACTTAATTGAGGAAAATAAGAACAATCCGAAATTCCTTTTTGATACTGTCGCAAAGCTAACTAAAAAGCAGCATTCCCCAAGAGAGGATGACTTTCACTTTAGCAGTGATAAATTCATGAACTTCTTTGAGGAAAAGATTATGATTATTAGAAAGCAAATTACGGACTCCTCTTTAAATCTGCGTATTCCTTCAAAGCTCAGTTGTCCTGAGTCTGCACAACTCTCCCAGGACCTAGGATCAAGAGAGACGCTCAAGTGTTTTAGTACTATATCTCTTGACACAATGATGAAAATAATCATGGCCTCTAAACCTTCAAGCTGCATACTGGACCCTATTCCAACTAAACTACTGAAAGAGCTGCTTCCTGTGCTTGGCCCTCCTATGTTGAACATAATAAACAGCTCTCTATCCACCGGATGTGTACCAAACTCACTAAAAGTGGCAGTAATAAAGCCTCTCTTGAAAAAGCCAAACCTTGACCCAGAAAATATAAAAAACTATAGGCCTATATCGAATCTTCCATTCCTCTCAAAAATTTTAGAAAAGGCTGTTGCACAGCAACTTACTGCCTTCCTGAAGACAAACAATGTATACGAAATGCTTCAGTCTGGTTTTAGACCCCATCATAGCACTGAGACGGCACTTGTGAAGGTGGTAAATGACATTTTAATGGCATCGGACCGAGGCTCTGCATCTGTCCTCGTGCTCCTAGACCTTAGTGCTGCTTTTGATACCATCGATCACCACATTCTTTTGGAGAGATTGGAAACCCAAATTGGTCTACACGGACAAGTTCTGGCCTGGTTTAGATCTTATCTGTCGGAAAGATATCAGTTTGTCTCTGTGAATGGTTTGTCCTCTGACAAATCAACTGTAAATTTCGGTGTTCCTCAAGGTTCCGTTTTGGGACCCCTATTGTTTTCACTATATATTTTACCTCTTGGGGATGTTATTTGAAAACATAATGTTAACTTTCACTGCTATGCGGATGACACACAGCTGTACATTTCAATGAAACATGGTGAAGCCCCAAAATTGCCCTTGCTAGAAGCATGTGTTTCAGACATAAGGAAGTGGATGGCTGCAAAAGTTCTACTTTTAAACTCGGACAAAACAGAGATGCTTGTTCTAGGTCCCAAGAAACAAAGAGATCTTCTGTTGAATCTGACAATTAATCTTAATGGTTGTACAGTCGTCTCAAATAAAACTGTGAAGGACCTCGGTGTTACTCTGGACCCTGATCTCTCTTTTGAAGAACATATCAAGACCATTTCAAGGACAGCTTTTTTCCATCTACGTAACATTGCAAAAATCAGAAACTTTCTGTCCAAAAATGATGCAGAAAGATTCATCCATGCTTTTGTCACTTCTAGGTTAGACTACTGCAATGCTCTACTTTCCGGCTACCTGGATAAAGCACTAAATAAACTTCAGTTGGTGCTAAATACGGCTGCTAGAATCCTGACTTGAACCAAAAAATTTGATCATATTACTCCAGTGCTAGCCTCTCTTCACTGGCTTCCTGTCAAAGCAAGGGCTGATTTCAAGGTTTTACTGCTAACCTACAAAGCATTACATGGGCTTGCTCCTACCTATCTCTCTGATTTGGTCCTGCCGTACATACCTACATGTACGCTACGGTCACAAGACGCAGGCCTCCTAATTGTCCCTAGAATTTCTATGCAAACAGCTGGAGGCAGGGCTCCATTTTTATGGAACGGTCTGCCTACCCATGTCAGAGACGCAAACTCGGTCTCAACCTTTAAGTCCTTACTGAAGACTTATCTCTTCAGTGGGTCATATGATTGAGTGTAGTCTGGCCCAGGAGTGGGAAGGTGAACGGAAAGGCTCTGGAGCAACGAACCGCCCTTGCTGTCTCTGCCTGGCCGGTTCCCCTCTTCCCACTGGGATTCTCTGCCTCTAACCCTATTACAGGGCTGAGTCACTGGCTTCCTGGGGCTCTCTCATGCCGTCCCTGGAAGGGGTGCGTCACCTGAGTGGGTTGATTCACTGTTGTGGTCATCCTGTCTGGGTTGGCGCCCCCCCTTGGGCTATACTCAGCCTTGTCTCAGGATGGTAAGTTGGTGGTTGAAGATATCCCTCTAGTGGTGTGGGGGCTGTGCTTTGGCAAAGTGGGTGGGGTTATATCCTTCCTGTTTGGCCCTGTCTGGGGGTGTCATCAGATGGGGCCACAGTGTCTCCTGACCCCTCCTGTCTCAGCCTCCAGTATTTATGCTGCAGTAGTTAATGTGTCGGGGGGCTAGGGTCAGTTTGTTATATCTGGAGTACCTCTCCTGTCCTATTCGGTGTCCTGTGTGAATCTAAGTGTGCGTTCTCTAATTCTCTCTTTCTTTCTCTCTCTCGGAGGACCTGAGCCCTAGGACCATGCCCCAGGACTACCTGACATGATGACTCCTTGCTGTCCCCAGTCCACCTGGCCGTGCTGCTGCTCCAGTTTCAACTGTTCTGCCTTATTATTATTGGACCATGCTGGTCATTTATGAACATTTGAACATCTTGGCCATGTTCTGTTATAATCTCCATTTGGCACAGCCAGAAGAGGACTGGCCACCCCACATAGCCTGGTTCCTCTCTAGGTTTCTTCCTAGGTTTTGGCCTTTCTAGGGAGTTTTTCCTAGCCACCGTGCTTCTACACCTGCATTGCTTGCTGTTTGGGGTTTTAGGCTGGGTTTCTGTACAGCACTTTGAGATATCAGCTGATGTATGAAGGGCTATATAAATACATTTGATTTGATTTTGATTTGATGATCAGCAATAGCCAATGAGACCTGGCAAGAGAAGAAGCCAAAGATGATGACATTGTAAACCAATCACCCAGGATGTGTAGACTCTGGAGCAGGAGCAATGACTACTACTAGCATGCATTTATACTTGCCTTTAACTAAAGCGTAAATTCGGGACAGCTCTGAAGGGACAGCGCAGCTCTCATGTAATGTTAGTATTCAATTAAACTCTGCATGGCAAGCTTGAATATCTAAATTAAAACATTTGAGGCTACTTTGAGCCACTGCTGTTTCTAGCTACATTAACAATCTAATCACATTATTGTTTTAAGCGAGACATCGTGGTATTGAGAATCCAAGCAAAGAATCTCTTAGCACCACTACATTGTCAAGACAAAAAAACGTCAGAAAAGATTGTAATATAATGCAAGAGGGTCAGCGATGTTAGGATTTTGAAAGTTGTGTAGTGTACGCCAGGCATAAAGATGCTTTAGGGAAACCAGGCCCATGTCTTTATCCTATGGCTCTATATTCCCTTCCCCCTCCAATCAACCTGCAGCTGGTGATCCCAGTGACCCTCCAATGAGAACAGAGTGTAGTTAATTAGACCAATCAGAACAATGTGTAGTTGATTGTTACTCAATAAAGACTATCCCTGTAAGGCTGGTACTGTTTGGTCCTAACAAGCTTCATGGTCGGTCATGGAACTGCTGCAGTTCACATGTCTGCTTTTACTTATCAGCTTGAAATGTTTGCCAGGTAAAATGGTTCTGAATGAGCTGCAGTATTAAGTTTATTCATTTTGTCTTGTAAAAATTGATTGATATCATGGAGCCTTACAGTAGAAAACACCTGCCAGTTATTTGTGTTGGATGTTTTGTGCCTTGTAGGTTTGGGCCCCTAACCCGTGTGGGCCCTAAACCGTGTGGGCCCTAACCCATGTTGTCTTGCAGGTTTTGGCCAGCAGTGTGGGGGTAACCAGTGGCAGTGTGATGATGGAGCTTGTCTGCCACTTTCCTGGCACTGCGATGGAAATGGAGACTGTATGGACGGCTCTGATGAAATGGCCTGCCGTAAGTTATGCTGTGTTTCACTGTTTCTGCTCTCTTCCATGAGAACATATTTGTTGATGTGGTGAAGTTCTAAATGTAACGTTAACCCTGTATTTACTGTAGACCTATACCACTTAGGTCTGTTAAATATATTTACTGTAGTCTGTTCACAATAGGTCTGTTTGTCCTTGTTCCCCAGCCTGTCCTAGGGGCCAGGTTGCCTGCATGGCCGGGGCTCCTGGTTGTGTAAGTACCTCTGCAGTATGTGATGGGCTGCGCCAGTGTTCTGATGGGTCTGATGAGTTTAACTGCCCAGAGAACCAGGGCTGTCTGCAGGGGGACTGGAGGTGTAGGAATAAGATCTGCATCCCCAAGGACCTATACTGTAACGGTGCTAACGACTGTGTGGACAACTCTGATGAGGCCTGTGGTGAGATATTATGGAAACAACGAGAGCATGTATGTGATATTATGGAATTTAGGAACTATTCAGTTACCATGTAATGGGAGCTATTATGGAAACGAGAGGCGCAAGTATTTTGGCCTGTGTACAGTAGTATGTAGTCAAAACATGATAAGACCTTCAATTGTGTAGGCAATGCCATGCATATTTAAACTGTGAGAAAAAAAACAATGTTCCAAATTCCATTTGAATTAACTTTGCAAAATTGTCTGTGGTGTTGGACCTTCAGCTGGTCAACATTTTACAAAATATCCACAGGAAAGTATAATTAAACAGACATGGCAATAAAAATGTTTGCTCATGACCGAAAGCATGGGCACAGGAAGTACAGTGCATGCACGCGAACCATGCATACTAACTGAAGTCTTACAGGTGTTGACATGGTCTTGCCTAAGTGCCAGGTGATCTAAAACCTTGGTTTAACAATACATTCCTACGGCTATTTTGTCAAACATTTTGAGCAGCTGAAGGGCCAACAGGACAGACCACTGAGTATGTTTACATGTTATTTCATTCAACTTTCTGGCTTCCATGTTTTTGCAGTGCTTTGTTTCAGACAATATATCAATAAATTAGACTGATCAAAAAAAATCAGGCGAAGTAGTATGTAACCTACAGGTCTGGGTATGCGTGTTTGTTCCTCTTGCAGGAGGCATGTGGTGTAGTTTTGATGCATTTTTAAATCTTTTACTCTTCCAGGCCGGTGTGGTCCAATGGCTGTGCGTTGTCCTGGAGGGGTGTGTCTGACTGAAGATGAGAGATGTGATGGAAAATTGCAGTGCTCTGATGGCAGTGATGAACCCTCTACCTGTGGTAGGAAATTCTAACCTTTGACCACTAACCCTAACCTTCAGTCTATAACCCTTTACCGGTGGTAGGAACCTCTAACCCAGATGTTTCAAACATACAGCTCACTGGCCAGAACCGGCCCCTTGGCCCATTCAATCTTCTGGATTTAAGGAAAAGCTTTTCAGGGGAAAACGATCTTAATGTACACTGAGATCACTAAAACCAAATTGTGGACCTACATTTATAGACTTTTCAGTCTGTCCCGCTTGCTAATAATCATCCAAACGAAAGCAAGAAAACAATTCTTTGAAAATTTTGACCGCAATGAAATAAAAAACATCTCTTTTTCACCACAATTTTGTGATATCCAATTGGTAGTTAGTCTTGTCTCATCGCTGCAACTTCCTTACGGACTCGGGATAGACAAAGGTCGAGAGCCGTGCGTCCTCCGAAACACAACCCAACCAAGCCACACCATTTCTTGACATAATTCCCACTTAACCTGGAAGGAAGAAGGTGTGTCGGAGGAAAAACCGTACACCTGGCATCCGTGTCAGCGTGCACTGTGTCCAGCCCTCCACAGGAGTCGCTAGAGCACGATGGGAAAAGGACATCCCTGCCGGCCAAGCCCTCCCCTAACCCAGACGACGCTGGGCCAATTGTGCGCCGCCCCATGGGTCTCCCAGTCGCGACCGGCGTGGACAGAGCCTGGACTCGAACCCAGAGTATCTAGTGGCATAGCTAGCACTGTGATGCAGTGCCTTAGACTATTGTGCCACTCGGGAGGCTCCTATGTAATACAAATTAAGTGCGGCCCACCAGACATCGGTGAAGACCAAATGCAGACCACGGGTCAATTAGCTTGACACCCCTGCTCTAACATCTAACCCCTCACCACTACATATATGAACCTCTTCAGTCATAACTAACTGTTATGGCATCTGAAACATGTCAAAGGAAAGGCTGATCTGACTCATCTCTATCTTCCAGGGAGGACCTGTTCAGAAGAGAACGGTGGCTGCAGTCACTCCTGTGTGGATAAGCCCTGGGGAGCCCTCTGCTCCTGTCCTAAAGGCCATAGGCTATCTGCTCACGGAGCCTCCTGTCTGGGTGAGGATGTCTGTGATCCTGTTGAGTTATTGTCATGACTGGTTTCATTTATCTATTCCTTTACTGTAAGCCTAAATACTCTGAACCCCTCTGTAGATGCGAATGAAAGCGCTCTGCCTTAGTTGGGTTTGGGTCCTCTGTAGCTCAGTTGGTGAGGGTTAACTCTAAAATACTGAAGCTGTTTGCTCTCCCCTCTTTAGATGTGGATGAATGCGCTCTGCCTTACGGTCCATGCATGCACTTCTGTGTCAACACACCCGGGTCCTTCTACTGCCACTGCCGAGATGGCTTCCAGCTTAAAGGAACCACCTACTGTTATGCTAAAGGTGACTTTTCGTAGTAACATTAGTTTGATTAACTTCTGACTGGTTATCTAAACCTGTTCAATATCTGATGCTTTTCAGGAAATTATACAAAGTTTCTGACTGCAACGAAGGGAACTATCGGATTCCTGAATCTGGAGACTCTGAGATTCGAGTCCCTTCAGAGTATTGGCTATGATCCTCTGGCCTTGGCCTTTGACCTCTCCAGGAGCTCATTCTACTGGGCTGATGACCAGGGGAACATCTACAAGGCTAAGGAGCAGCAGCGCAGGATCCTTTATCATGGTTGGTGTCTTCTGATTCTCTATCATGATTGGTTTCTCCTGATGTAGCAGGATCTAGAGGTCTTCATCGCTTCACATGTACAGAGAATACACGATCAGGGACCTGAGTAGGTCCAGAACTCTAACTCTCACAGGTCTGGTTCAGATCTAATATGATTATCATGGTTCTCACACAGAACCCAAACCGGCTGCGCGCCTGCGCCATCGAGTAAATGTATTTTGTCCCCCTACACCAAACACGATCATGACATGCAGTTTAAAATATCAAAACAAACTCTGAACAAATTATATTAATTTGGGGACAGGTAGAAAAGCATAAACTTCTTGACGCTACCCATCCCTTAAGCAGGATAATTGTCAATAGCACCTCAGTCAAATAATATTACTAAAAATATTAATATTCATGAAATCACAAGTGCAATATTGCAAAACGCACCTTAGCCTTATGTTAATCCACCTGCTTCAGCAAAAGCAATCCAAGCGTTTGGCTAAGTTTATCGATCGCATGACTAAACATTAAGTACACTTAGCATCAGGTAGCTTGGTCACAAATCAGAAAAGCAATCAAATGAATCTCCTACCTTTGATGATCTTAGGATGTTTTCACTCACGAGACTCCCAGTAACACAAATGTTCCTATTGTTCCATAAAGGTTATTTTTATATCCAAAATACCTGTTTGGCGCGTTATGTTCAGAAATCCACAGGAAAGAGCTGTCATGACAATGCAGACAAATTCCAGAGTATCCGTAATGTCCACATGTCAAATGTTTTTTATAATCAATCCTCAGGTTGTTTTTAAAATATATAATCGATAATATATCAACCGCAAATGTCTTTCACAGTAGGAGAGGGAAAAGCAATACCTGTCCAAACTCTGTTGCTCGAGCAAAACTCATGTACCCACTTGACGCAATGTTATTGTTCTGGCTCATTTTTCAAAATAAAAGCCTGAAACTGTCTGAAGACTGACACCTTGAGGAAGCGATAGGAAAAGGAATCTGGTTGATATTCCTTTAAATGGAGCAATGGGAGGCTATGGAACATGGAGTATTCAAAATAGAAGCCACTTCCTGGTTTGATTTTTTTTTTGGTTTCGCCTGCAATATCTGTTCTGTTATACTCACAGATAATATATATATTTTTTACTTTAGGGTGTTTTCTATCCTAATCTGTCAATTACATGCATATTCTAGTATCTGGTCCTGAGAAATAGGCCGTTTACTTTGAGAACGTTATTTTTCAAAACATAAAAATAGTGCCCCTTTCAAGAGGTTAAACATTTATGGCAAAATAGCTAGTTAGTGTGCACTTGCTAGCTAATTTGTCTTATTTAGCTAGCTTGCTATTGCTACCAAATTTATCCTGGGATATTAAAATTAGGTTGTTATTTTACCTGAAATGCACAAGGTCCTCTACTCCGACAATTAATCCACACATAAAAATGGTCAACTGAATCGATTCTAGTCATCTCTCCTCCTTCAGGATTTTCATTGTTTAACTTATATGGTGATTGGCATCTAAACATTCATAGTATTACCACGACAACCAGCAACAGTTTGTCTTTCAATCACCCATATGGGTATAACCAAAACATGGCACGTGGGTACCTGCTTCTATAAACTGAGATGGGAGAGGCAGCACTTGCAGCCTGATCTGCGTCAGGAATAGAAAGGACTTCTATTTTATCCCTTGGCAACACACACGCTCATTGATGTGCGCAAACAGTGTGGGTGCAATAATTGAATAACATAGATTCCTAAATTTATTCTGCGACGCGAGCAGTGTTAGCCTATCAGGGTGTGTAATTTGAATTGACTTGTCCGGAAGGACCCATACAGATCTGATGGCGACTGCTGCAGTAGAGAGAAAATGTGTAATTTATGCTGCTGCTCTTGGTTTTCGAGAGTGGCGCATGTAACTAGGTGTTGGTCAATCAGTCAAAGCAGCAAAAGACTACAGTCAAAGCCTCTGGCAAAAGTTACGAGATACTGCATCTATGAAATTAAAATTAGGGATAAAACATTAAAGGAGAAGGATAGGCTACAATGACAAAGCCAACAGGTAGGCTGCTACTTAACATTCTGATTTGAGTTATTTTTAACTGTGGTACGAGAGTACATGCAGCCTCAATTAGCCAAGCTAGCTAGCTTAACTAGTTTCTCCTGGTTTGATAGGTTGTCATCCAATATGATTACTATCTGGATCCTGACGGTTGGTTCGTTCTGATAGGATCCTGTGATGGTTGGGTTGTTCTGATCGGCTCCTCTGATGGCTGGTTTGTTTGATGTAGCAGAATCCTCTGATGGTTGGTTTGTTCTGATGTAGCAGATTTTTAATTAATTAATTTGACCTTTTAACTAGGGAAGTCAGTTAAGAACATTATTACAATGACGGCCTACCAAAAGGTAACAGGTCTCCTTCGGGGGCTGGTATTGAGATAAAAACTGTCCAGTTTGAGTTTGTTGCAGCTCGTTTCAGTCGCTAGCTGCAGAGAACTGAAGACGAGCGACACAGGGATGTGTGGTTTGGGGACCTTACAAAATGTGACTGGGTGTGGAGGATCAGGGCTGCAGTAGATATCTCAGATAGGGGGAAGGGATGCCTAAGAGGGATTTATAAATAAGCGCATCTGCCAGTGAGTCTCGTGACGGCTATACAGAGATGACCAGTTTACAGAAGAGTATAGTGTCCTATGTGTCCTCTGAGGAGTATTGGTTGCAAATCTGATGGCCGAATGGTAAAGAACATATAGCCGCTCGAGAGCACCCTTACCTGCCGATCTAAATTATGTCTCCGTAATCTAGCATGGGTAGGATGGTCATCTGTATAAGAGTTTGGCAGCTGGGGTGAAAGGAGTGATTACGATAGAGGAAACCAACTCTAGACTTCACAGCTTGCAGCTTTGATATTTGCTGAGAAGGACAGTGTACCATCTAGCCATACTCCCAAGTACTTGTATGAGGTGACTACCTCAAGCTCTAAAACCACAGAGGTAGTATTAGTAGTACAGAGGGACTTTCTTAACAAACCACATGACCTTTGTTTTGGAGATGTTCTGAACAAGGTTAAGGGCAGAGAAAGCTTGTTGGACACTAAGAAAGCTTTGTTGTAGAGTATTGAACACAAAATCCAGGGATGAGCAAGCTTAGTAGAAGACTGTATCGGCATTTACATGGATGAGAGCTTCGTACTGTCTAAGCTATGTTGATGTAAATTGAGAAAAGTGTGGTGCCTAGGATCGAGCCTTGAGCTACATCCTTGGTGACGGGCAGTGGCTGAGACAGCAGATTTTCTGACTTCATACACTGCACTCTTTGAGGGGTAGTTAGCTAACCAGGCCAAAGTCCCCTGAGACACAACTCCTTAGCCGACCCACAAATAGTCTACCGTATCAAAAGAATCGGCCAAGTCAATAAAAATAGCATCACAACATTGCTTAGAATCAAGGGCGATGGTGATAGTTAGGATCAGCTTGATCTCCCCCTATAAATAAAGGACTGATGGCCCTTGAGTGTTTTGGTACCTACTGGAAAGCTTTGTCAACACCCAGCATTGTTCACACGCTTCTAAGCTTTAGCCCCACACATCTCTTTAAGAATGCACATGTGAGACTATGTACTAAACAACCAAAGCTTTAAGACAAAAGGCTGACTTATACTTACTGGACTGTTCATACATTTAATCGAGTGCCATAGTGTGCTCTGGGTGTTCGTAAACTGAGCTTTGTTATATTTGTCGTTCATAAATTCAAAGTGTTTCGCTCTTGGAGCATTCCGAGCACACACTGGATGCTCTGGCCGAAAAGTAGTGTTTATCCGAGCGTTGATCTGACCTAAACAGTCAAGCTCCCAGGCTAACCATTTGCTAGCTTGCTAAATACTTCGACACAAATGAGTACTTTTATGGGCCCACAGGACTGCCGTGTTCTGAGCCAACTGCAATTTGTCTAAGTCCCTCTTTGTGGCACCTGACCACACTACTGAACAGTAGTCTGGGTGACAAAACTAGGGCCTGTAGAACTTGCCTTGTTGAGTGTTATGAAGGCAGATCAGTGCTTTATTATGGACAGACTTCTTCCATCTTAGCTACTGTTGTATCAATATGTTTTGACCAGGACAGTTTACAATCCAGGGTTACTGCAAGCAGTTTAGTCACCTCAACTTGCAAATTTCACATTATTCATTACGAAATGTAGTTTAGCTTTGGGGATTAGTGAATGATTTGTCCCCAATACAATGCTTTACGTTTTGGAAATATTTGACTAAATCATTGCTACCATTCTGAAACTAACTGCAGCTCTAAAGTGTTGCAGTCATTTCAGTTGCTGTAGTAGCTGACATGTATCGTGTTGAGCTTTACACAAAGCCGGTGGCATGTCATTAGTAAAGACTGAAAAAAGGTGACCTAAACAGCTACCCTGGGGAATTTCTGATTCTACTTGGATTGTTGGAGAGGCTTCCATTAAATAACACCCTCTGTTCTATTAGACAAGTAACAGCAGACTATGATTGATAACATCAAAAGATGCATTGAAGTCTAACAAGTCAGCGCCACAATCAATTTATCAGTTTCTGTCAGCCAATCATCAGTCATTTGTGTAAGTGCTGTGCTTGAGTGTCCTTCCCTATAAGCGTGCTGAAAGTCTGCTGTCAATTTGTTTACCGTGAAATAGCATTGTATCTGGTCAAACACCATTTTTTTACACAAGTTTACTAAGGGTTGGTAACGGGCTGATTGGTAAGCTATTTGAGCCAGTCAAGGGGTTTTTACTATTCTTGAGTAGCGGAATGACTTTAGCTTCCCTCCAGACCTGAGAGCACACACTTTGTAGTAGGCTTAAATTGAAGGTGTGGCAATATCGTCCATTATCCTGAGTCATTTTCCATCCAGATTGTCAGACACAGGTGGCTTGTCATTATTAATAGACAACAATAATTATTTCCTCTTCCACACTGACTTTACGGAATTCAAAAGTAAATTCTTGTCTTTCATAATTTGGTCAGATATACTTGGATGTGTAGTGTTAGCATGGGCTTAATTAAGGTGAGGCAAATGAACCTATAGCCGTATTACTTCAACAGTATTCAACATTAGATCGTCTAAGCTTTACAGGAATGTGGTTCTGAATATAGATTAACATCGCCCACTTTGGCATTTGTCTTTTCGGTCGATGTTATAACCTTGTATTGCTATCACTGCATCAAAGGTATTATCTAAGTGAGCTTCAGAGTCAGAATAATAATGTAATCTGTTACACGCAAGTTATTGACTTCATGGACCTTGTTTCTCAAGATGCATATGTTAATATGGGACATCTAACACTTCTGGGTTGCTTGATGGTTAATGCTTTACTGGGAAGCTTATCAGAAGTAGACTTCCTCAGTGCTAACAGTGTAACTCTGGTTCATAGGTTGAGGTATTCAGGGCAATTAGGGGAACAAGGTTTTTTCACATTTAACTTTGTAGATGTTTCTGCTACGGTCTCTTTTATGACTGAAAAGAGCTACTGGACATCAGAACAGCGATTACTCACCTTGAACAGGACAAATAATTTGTCTTGAACGAGTCGGACGAGAGGGATTTACTCCAGACACACTAACAGGCCCGTCATTTGCAGGTTAAAGAGACGCAGGTATCGCCGAATGTTCTCATTGTCTTGAGGATATGGCGGCGAGTGGCTAATCTGCCTTTACCATCGGTACTATTGGCCAACGAACAATCGTTGGATAATAAAGTGGACGAACTACAAGCACGTATATCCTACCAATGGGATATTAAAGAGTAATATCTTATGTTTCACAGTCGTGGCTGAATGATGACATGAATAACACACAGCTGACGGGTTATACACTGTAGCAGCAGCCTCTTGTATGACAAGGGGTGGTGGTCTATGTATATTTGTAAACGGGTGGCGCACGATATCAAAGTCTCTAGGTTTGGCTAGCCTAAGGTAGAGTATCATGATAAGCTGTAGACCACACTATCTATGTGCCTAGAGAGTATTCTTCATAGCGGTCTACATACCACCACAAACCGATGCTAGTACTAAGACCACTCAATGAGCTGTATACGACCATAAGCAAACAGGTAGAGGTGGCCATGGACTTTAATGCAGGGAAACTTAAATCGATTTGAACTAATTTCTATCTGCATGTTAATGTGCAAACTGACCACCTTCACTCCACACAGAAAGCTCTCCCTTGCCCTAAACTTGGCAAATCTGACCATAATTAGATCTTCCTGCTTACAAGCAAGAACTAAAGCAGGAAGCACCAGTGACTCGGCCAATAGTGGTCCGACGAAGCAGATACTAAGCTACAGGACTGTTTTTCTAGCGCAGACTGGAATATGTTCCGGGACTCTTTCGATGGAATTGAGTACACCACATCAGTCACTGGCTTCTTCAAAAAGTGCATCGATGACGTCATTCCCGCAGTGATTTCGTACATACCCCAACCAGAAGCCATTGATTACAGGCAACATCCACAATGAGCTAAAGGGTAGAGCTACAGCTTTCAAGGAGCTGGACTTTAACCCAGAAGCTTATAACAAATCCCGCTATGCTTGACAAACCATCAAACAGGCAAAGTGCCAATACAGGGCTAAGACTAAATGCGCTGACGCTAGTCTTGTGGCAGGGCTTGCAAACTATTAGGCTACAAAGGCAAGCACAGCTGCGAGCTGCCCAGTGATGCGAGCCTACCAGATGAGCTAAATTACTTCTATGCTCGCTTCGAGGCAAATGACACTGAAACCTGAGAGCATCAACTGTTCCAGACGGCATTGATCACGCTCTCTGTAGCCGATGTAAGACATTTTAAACAGGTCAACATTCACAAGGCATGCGCTGACCAACTGGCAAGTGTCTTCACTGACATTTTCAACCTCTCCCTGTCTGAGTCTAATACTAACATGTTTCAAGCAGACCACCATAGTCCCTGTGCACATGAACACTAGGTAACCTGCCTAAATGACTACCGATCTGAAGCACTGTAGCAATGAAGTGCTTTGAAAGGCTGGTCATGGCTCACATCAACACCATCCCAGAAACCCTAGACCCATTCCAATTTCCATGCTGCCCAAACAGATCCACAAATAGGATCTCGATTGCACTCCAATACTGCCCTTTCACACCTTGACAAAAGGAACACCTATTTGAGAATGCTGTTCATTGACTACAGCTCAGCGTTCACCACCATAGTTCCGGCACTCTAATCCTCAAGACGGGGCCCCTCGGGTGTACTCAGTCCCCCTCTACTCCCTGTTCACTCATGACTGCATGACCAGGCACGACTCCAACACCATTAAGTTTGCTGATGACACAAGTGGTAGGCCTGATCAACGATGAGACCGCCTATAGGGAGGTGGTCAGAGACCTGGCCATAGTGCCAGGACAACAACCTCTCCCTCAATGTGATCAAGACAAAGGATATTGGACTTCAGGAAATGCAGGACTGAGCACACCCCCATTCTCATTGACGGGGCTGTGCTGGAGCAGGTTTAGAGCTTCAAGCTCCTTGGTGTCCACATCACTAACAAACTAACATGGTCCAAGCACACCAAGACAGTTGTGAAGATGGCACAACAAAACATATTCCCCCTCAGGAGACTGAACATATTTGTCATGGGTCCTCAGATCCTCAAAAGGTTCTACAGCTGTATCATTGAGAGCATCGACTGGTTGCATCACAGCCTGGTGCAGAGGGTAGTGCGTACGGCCCAGAACATCACTGGGGCCAAGCTTCCTGCCATCCAGGACCTATATACTAGGCACGGTCAGAGGAAGGCCCTAAAAATTGTCAGACTCCAGCCAGCCAAGTCATAGACTTCTCTCTGCTACCACACGGCAAGCAGTTCTTTTGCTTATAGCCCTATACAGCTCGATTGCAGTCTTAGTGCCAGTATCGGTTTGTGGTGGTAAGTAGACTGCGATGAAAAGTAGACTAAACTCTCTTGGTAAATAGTATGGTTTACAGCACGTGTCAAATTCATTCCATATAGTTTTTGTGCCTTCCCTGTACTTGATTGATGCGTTAAGGTCACTAATTAGTAAGGAATACGCCTCACCTGGTTGCCTAGGTCTTTGAAAGGGGAAACACCAGCTGACACTAGGCCCTCCATGGAAAGAGTTTGACACCTGGTCCACAGCTTATGAGATTTTAACCCCCCCGAGCTTACCCAATGCAGTATAGAGTAGAAAAAACAGCTGGATGTATATTTTCCATGTTCTTGTTCAGCCACTAGTTGGAGAAAAATATTACATTGATAGTGTAGAGTGCAGCTCATCCAGTTTATTCTCCAGTGATTGAATGTTATAACGGAGGTTCGAGGTGGTTTATCCACTCGCTGATGTAGTCTCGTCAGGTATCCTGCACACCGGCCCCTAAATTTGCCTCTTCCTCAATGTCGGATTTGGGCCTGGTTCATTTCTAAATTGCACCTTGTCTATTCTACTATTCAAACTTTCAACATTAAGTTGAGACCCTGACTGAGTTTGATTATGCCTGGAGCCTGCCCTGGACACTAGGTATGTAGAGTTGTGATGTGGTTCCCCCTCTGCTCTCAGGACAATATGGGGTTAGAAGTCTAGTCTGTGATTGGCTGACAGGCCAGCTGTACTGGACCAACCAGAAGACCCGGTCTATTCATGTTGGGGCAGCTGATGGGAGTGGATTTGCAACGGTCTTGGCCAAGAACATAGACCCGTTGGAGCTGGTCCTTCTTCCCATTGAAAGGTTGGATCATGTTAACATTTGTGGTACTTTTGATCTGTGGTTGGGGCATTTATTGCAACAATTTGTCATTTTCTCCTTTACTTTGCAGCTTGTTGTTTTGGATCAACAAAGGTCCAGGTGATAAAATTACTCTGGAGAGATCTGGGATGGATGGGTTAAAGCAGGAATCTCTGGTGGTCCTCACTGCACAAGCTCCACAGAGTCTGACCCTGGACGTTACAGCTCGGAGGCTGTACTGGATGAGTGATTTTAAAAAGGTTCATAATATAGTCCAGCTATAACCAATAGTACTGCTTGTCTGTCCGCAGCAATGAACATATTGCCAAGGTCGAACCAATTGTTTTTCTTCTTTTTCAGTCCATAGAGACTGTGCGAGTGGATGGGAGTGGTCGCTACAGCTTTCTGGAGTTCTTTAAGAGGAGACCAGCTCAGAGCCTGGCGGTGTTTGACAGGTGGTTCTACTGGACAGATCAGAAGGGTCTGTGGCGCTCCCCTCAGGACCAACCTAATCAGAAGACCTTTATTCAGAGGACAACACTCCCTGTCCTAGAGGCATACCATGAACAACAGCAGCCAAAAGGTATGGGGTATATCATGCTAACTCTAAAGGCATGGGGCATATCAAATAACATGTTCCGGTGGCAGGTAGGCTAGTAGTTAGTATTGGGCCAGTAACCGAAAAAGGTTGTTAGATCGAATCCCCGAGCTGACAAGTTAAAAATGTAATTCTGCCCCTGAACAAGGCAGTTAACCCACTGTTCCTAGGCCGTCATTGTAAATAAGAATTTGTTCGTAACTGACTTGCCTAGTTAAATCAAATGTAGAAACATTAAAAATTACAAGCCCGAAGTCCAGCCTCAGCCTATTGCGGACAGTCTGAGCACTGGAGGGATTAAATTGAATTTGTCACATACACATGGTTAGCAGAAGTTAATGCGTGTGTAGCGAAATGCTTGTGCTTCAAGTTCTGACCATGCAGTAATATCTAACCTAACAATTTCACAACTACCTTAAAAACACAAGTATAAAGGAATGAATAAGAATATTGTGCGTTCCTGGTAAAACTTGGGCAGTTGTTGTTGCCATCCTGTACCTGTCCCGTAGGTGTGATGTACTGATCCTGTGCAGGTGTTGCACGTGGTCTGCCACTGTGAGGACGATCTGTCCATCCTGTCTCCCTGTAACGCTTTCTTAGGTGTCTAACAGTAAAAACATGACAATGTATTGCCCTGGCCACATCTGCAGTCCTCATGCCTCCTTGCAGCATGCCTAAGGCACATTCACGCAGATGAGTAGGGACCCTGGGCATCTTTCTTTTGGTGTTTTTCAGAGTCAGTAGAAAAGCCTCTTTAGTGTCCTAAGAACACATGAGTGATCGTTACGGATAATGGGCCTCTGTACGCCTATGTAGATAATCCATTAAAAATCAGCCTTTTCCAGCTGCAATAGTAATTTACAACATTAACAATGTCGACACTGTATTTCTGATCAATTTGATGTTTTAATTGACAGTGCTTTTCTATCAAACAAGGACATTTCGAAGTGACCCCAAACTTTTGGAAGGTATTTTATTTGGATGTGTAGTGTCAGTGCTTGTTGCTGGTATGTCATGCCCAAGTTTCCTAATCTTGCCAATGAAAAATCATTAAAGTACTTGGCAATATCAGTCGGTTTTGATGATTGAACTATCTGATTCAATGAATGATGGAGCAGAGTTTGCCTTTAATTTGTCACAATGCGCCAAATACAACAGACCTTACCGTGAAATGCTTACTCACAAGCCCTTAACCAACAATACAGTTAAAGAAATATAATTAAATATAAATAGTCCGGGTGGCCATTTGATTATTTCTTCAGTAGTCTTATGGCTTGGGGGGTAGAAGCTGTTAAGGAGCCTTTTGGACCTAGACTTGGTGGCGGCGCTCCGGTACTGCTGTAGTAGAGAACAATCTATGACTTGGGTGACTGGAGGCATTGACAAAAAAAAAATTCCCTTCCTCCTACACCGGCTTGTATATAGGTCCTGGATGGCAGGAAGTTTGGCCCCAGTGATTTACTGGGCCGTAAGCACTACCCTCTGTAGCTCCTTATAGAGCAGTTGCCATACCAGGTGGTGATGCAACCGGTCAGGATGCTCTCGATGTTGCAGGTGGATCATTTTTGAGGATCTGGGGATCCATTCCAAATCTTTTCAGTATCTTGGGGGGGGAAATGGCATTGTGACCTCTTCAAGACGGATGGACACCAAGAAATTGGAACTCTCGACCCACTCCACGACAACCCTGTCGACGTGAAAGGGGTCATGTTCGGCCTTCCTTTCATTGTAGTCCACGATCCGCTCCTTTGTCTTGCTCACATTGAGGGAGAGGTTGTATTCCTGGCACCACACTGCACGGTCTGACAACCTCCCTATCAGCCTTCTCATTGCCGCTGGTCAGGCCTACCACTTGTGAAATCGGCATATTTAATGCTGGTGTTGGAGTCGTGCGGTTGTGGTTGAACAGGGAGTACAGGAGGGGACTGAGCATGAACCCCTGAAGGGGCACCAGTGTTGAGGATCAGCATGGCAGATGTGGTGTTGCCTACGCTTACCACCTGGGGGAGGCCCGTCAGGAAGTCCAGGATCCAGTTGCAGGGGGAGGTGTTTACTACCAGGGTCCTTAGCTTAGTGATGAGTTTTGAGGGCACAAAGGTGAACGCTGAGCTGTCGTCAACGAATAACATTCTAACATAGGTGCTCCTTTTGTCTAGGTGGCAAAGGGCAGTGTGGAGTGCGATTGATATTGCGCCATCTGTTGTGGTGGTTTGGAGTGGGTCTAAGGTTTCCGGGATAATCGTTGTGAGCCATGACCAGCCTTTCAAAGCACTTCATGGCTACCGATGTGAGTGCTATGGGTCGAAAGTCATTTAGGCAGGCTACCTTCACTTTCTTGGACACTGACTTGTGACTGACTTGTGGTCTGCATGAAACGTAAGTATTAGACTTGGTCAGGGAGTGGTTGTTACAGATAGTGTGATCACGCTCTCTGTAGCAGATGTGAGAGACCTTTAACTGCCTTGTTCAGTGGCAGAACAACAGATTTTACCTTGTCAGCTCGGGGATTCGATCTGGCAACCGTTCGGTTACTGGCCCAATGCTCTAGCCACTAGGCTACCTACCGCCCCAATGGGGCATATCATGCTTACTCTGGAGGTTTGGGTCATATCATGCGAAGGCTAACATCTCCTTTTGTTGTAGGACACCTCCATGTTTATTTTTTTATATATTTTTTTTAAGCTCCATCAGCCTGTGTAAAGTCTGGCTGCCAGCTCTGCATGCTGACTCTGGACCTGCCTGCTGGGTTCACCTGTACCTGTCCTGATGACAAACTGCTCATGGCAGATGGCTCATGTGAATGTATGATTACCATGTATTACAGAATTCAAACCCTGTTTCTTTCTCTGCTAGTTCTGTCACTTTAGAGCATTTGTTGAGCAATGTACTTGTTATTCTATCACACAGATCCCAAGTTTGCTTATGCAACATCCACAACACTGAACCTGTTTGAGTTGAAGGGGAATGAGCTGATCAAGACAAAACTGCTTACTACAGATGATGTCATGGAGTCTTTTGACATCGACTGGAGGGGGGACTGGGTCTACTGGGCGAACAGCACTGGTCATGTAATGCGCTGGAACCTCAATACCGGCCAAACAGAGACTGTCCCTACGCTGAGACCAGGTAAATTTTTTACTCTCCCAACCAGAAATCAGGTACACATAATCGAGCCAGATTGTGCAGGTTTAGTGTTTGTGTGCATATATGCATGTACACTGAACAAATATATAAACGCAACATGTAAAGTCTATGTCCTATGTGTCGTGGCTATGCCGGATTAAGTGATATGACATGCTATTCTATAAAATAATTTATCTGTAATTAATATTACGTGATTAAAGTAACAAAGGGAGAAGCTATCCTATCGTAAATACAGAAAATATCGTAAATACATCTTATGCATTCTAAATAACCGCCCATTTGAAAAAGGAGACTGCAATAAATATTTACTCTGATCTGCGCTTCGGTAGATTGGTTGTCGATGGAAGGCCGTGGAAGGCCGGTTTTTCCTTTATCGATCTCTGGTCTTCTGAATGTCTAGTGGTGAACTGGAGCGTGGTAGAATGGATACTCTGTCTGTCCTCTCCTAGCCCACGTTTAGCGACTGCTTCAACTCAACGGCTAGGAGGTATCACTTCTGGAGTGAATAAGAGTTGAAAGTTCATACCAAGTTGCCCTACTTTTAATTAAGCTCATGCTATATTCTGGCTAACAGTCGAATTTCATCCTTCCAGTGTGTAGGTCGTCACCTTCACATTGAAATTCGATGCTATATCCGTGAGGTTCTTGCTGAGGTTGGCTTAGTTCTGTAGGTGGTCTTTGTCCTTTCAACGTGGGGTTCTCAAGTCTACACGTCCTTGGAACAGCTTATTATCTGAGCCCTTTTAACGTGGGACGGTCGCCCTAACCTCGGAAGAGAAAGTTACATTTTCATCAAGGGCTTTATATAGGTGGGGAGAGAAGGGCGTGTTTCAGTTTATAACCAATGTTTGTTCACATGGGCAGGGCCACTGAGTTGCGCATAGTTCACTTATGAAAACCGAATTCTCTAATTTGGAAGCTAAAATTACATTTAATCTTTTCAGAAATAGTTTCATATTTAAATTGCACAATTCCATGTGAATCTGATAACTGGGTGTTGACTTTCCAAGATACATTTTGTCGTCCTATCGTCAGTAATGTCTCAGACGCCAACCGAACTGACATCATATTCATTGAGTACCAACACATATTTTCAACTGGTTGGATTACAGAAATATGGTTCCATCTTTTGATGTTCCCAGACGCTCTGTTAACTTCTTGATGCACCATCCCTTTAGCTGGATCATTTGTCAACATCCGCTGAATTGCAGAGCACCAAATTATTTTCTAAATTTCAAAAAATATTTAATTTCATGAAATCACAAGTGCAATATAGCAAAACACAGCTTAGCTTGTTGTTAATCAACCTGGCGTGTCAGATTTCAAAGCCATCTCTCTCAGCAGACAAAACATTACCTTCCGATCTTACCTAGTCAAGAGAGATGAAAGGTATTTATGACGTGGTCATAAACCTCACCCACATGCCAACGTCATGACAAATGTTTCATGAGCTGAAGAAAAAAAATCTAAGACAGTTTCCAAATGCACAAAAAGCTTATTTCTCTCAAAAGTGTACAATTGTTTATCCCTGGTAGTGAGCATTTCGCCTTTGCCAAGTTAATGATTAACCAGCATGATCATTACACAGGTGCACCTTGTGCTGGGGGCAGTAAAGCCACTATAGTGTAGTATTGTCAATACAATGACAGATGTCTCAAGTTTTGAAGGAGCATGCAGTTGGCATGCTGAAAGCAGCAATGTCCACGAGTTGTTGCCAGATAATTGAATGTTAATTTCTCTAACATAAGCCGCTTCATGTTTTAGAATTTGGCAGTACGCCCAACCGCAGGCAACGTGTAACCATGAAGTCCCAGGACCTTCACATCCGGCTTCATCATCTGCCGGATATTCTGACTTGTAGTGTGTGTGTGTGTGGGGGGGGGGGTACTGAGTGAGGAGCTGAGAATGTATTTTGGGATAAACTCATTGATTGGCTGGGCCTGGCTCCCCAGTGGGTGGACCTATGCCCACCCAGGCCCACCAATGGCTGCATCCCTGCACAGCCATATGAAATCCATAGATTAGGGAATAATACATTTTTCAATTGACTGATTTCCTTTATATGAACTGTAACACGGTAAAATCTTAAGTTGTATTTTTTGGTTTCTCTGCCAAGCATATATCTATATCAAACATTAGGAACGCCTTCTGAATATTCAGTTATGTTGGTCCATTCCCTCTCCTAGCCTGTTCTGGTCCAGTATATTCATGTTGTGCTGTCCTTGCCTCCTAGCCTGCGTGGTGGCAGTAGACCAGAAGATGAGAAATCTGTACTGGCTGTCATGTGATGAAGTCTATGTTGGCGTCACTAACATGGATCAGGGTTACCCACGGAGACTGTACCAGTCAGGCAGTGAGGTAAGAGATGTTTATCTGGACTGGCAGCGGGGGAGGCTGTACTTGCTGGAGGCTGGCTGGATCCTATCCATGAGACTGCCAGGAGGAAACCCTAGGAAAGTCCTGAGAGTGGAGGGACACATCGCTGGGCGCATTGTTTTGGACCTACAATCTAACACACTGCTCTGGAACACAGAGGGGGACGGTCAGTATCACTTACTGCAATATTATCTTTAACAGTGATTCTGTCTCCTATAATGCTTTTTCTTGTGCTCCTCGGTGTTGAGCTGGTCATCTGGTTAGGAATGATCATGTCGTGTGGGGATGGCGGGGCTGGTGCAAACGCAACCAAAGAAGCAACCATGTACAAATTAATGTAACATTTGAGCATCTCACCAATTTATTTTACACCTATGTATTTTCAGTTTGTGTGATATGGGTGTTGAAGTGTTTATTTTGACAAATAAACTTTTCTTAACATTAAGAACCAGGTTGATCTGAACTTTGCTGTTGGAAGGCTACATCTGTGTTCGGCTGTCGCCACTGACTTTGCACATGGACTTTCATTAACAGTCGGTTGCTTTCGCCTTACCACTCAAACAAGGCCTTTGTGCTCCTTGACCCTGTGTAGATCTGAAGATCATGAGTCTGTTGAAGTCCCAGACTCACCTGGCAGGCAGAGAGTGGAATGTCCCTGGTTCCATCATGGCCGCTCACTCTCCGCTCCTGGTGTCGCTGTTTAATGATGTCATCACTGTGTGGGACCGGCGGGACAGGATGCGTGTCCACGATGTCCCTGTCGGACCAGGCGTTGTCAGGGTGATCGTGGCTCTGGATGTAAAGGACGGTTGGTACAATAGCGTTAATGTATAGTGAACAAAAATATAAATGCAACATTGAACAATTTCAAAGATTTTCCTGAGTTGGTTCATTGAAGGAAATCAATCAATTGAAAAATTAATTAGGCGCTAATCTTCAGATTTAACATGACTGGGTGAGGGCACAGGCCCACCCACTTGTCAGCCAGGCCCACACACTGGGGAGGGCATAGGCCCAGCCAATCAATAAGTTTTTCCCCAGCAGGGTTTTATTAGACTGAAATAAAAGCATTTCATCCTTACTTTGACGGGAACTAAAGGACTTCCCACTTTTAGTCCTAATTTCACATTTCCTTGTAAAAGATGAATGTGAACATCATCCAAGCATCACATGGAACACAGCCAAACTCATTCAATAAACCAGTCACATGTTGCGCTGACTAAACTAATAAATTGCCCACCTAACAGCTAGACTTGTTTCTAATGCATCACATATCTGGTGAGCATGAGACTAATGAAATGTTAATAAAAAATGCCTTTCACCTAAATTATTTGGCAGCCATGTTTGTTTGTATTTGAGAAGCAAACTCCCTAATGCCATTCACTATAAGACTAAAATAAACCAAGTAAAAGATGGATTTACATTTTGTTTTACTTAACGAGGCAAGTCAGTTAAGAACAAAATCTTATTTACAATGACGACCTACCGGGGAACAGTGGGTTAACTTCCTTGTTCAGAATGACAGATTTTTACTTTGTCAGCTCAGGGATTTGGTCCAGCAACCTTTTGGTTACTGGCCCGACGCTCGAACCACTAGGCTACCTGCCGCCCGTGCACCCATTGCCTGGAATATCAACTTAGTTTGGCCACTTTTCAGCATTTTACAAATCTTCAATGTAGTTAGTGTATGTAGGATAAAATTAATTTAGTATGACAAATCACAAAGCAAATCACCTCGCATTTCACCCTAAATACAAACCTAACTGGAGCGTGAAAGCTAAACAGGGTTGCCAGATATTGGGAAACAATTATTTGATGTTTTTGTAGCGGGGATCATTTCATTTGGAGGGGGAGTAGTTTCAAGGTCATCGTGGGTTAAAATGGGGTAAAGTATCATGGGGGGTGGGGTGTGATGCAGGAAATATTATGAGGGGAATTTATCAATTAAACAAGTTTACAAGCTAAATAAAACACCTGGAAAAGGGGATCTGAGCTGGGAATTAAAAATTAGCCCCTGACTGGGGAATTGTGTTTTGAACTGTCATCCAACTCGGGAACATGGGCTTCTTTCTAGAGCGCTGACCTGAATATCACGGACGTCACGATTTGACTTTGTATGTTTCCGAAGTTCCCAGTTGTCATGAAAGCACCATAAGTCAGTGGCGTGAACCATCCCTAAACTTTGTTTGCCAATGAACAGCCAATGAAATTGGAGGGTGCCAAATACAAATCCAACAAATCTCATAAATCAAAATTCTCAAACATACAAGTATTAGGCACCATTTTAAAGATACAATTCTCATTAATCCAGCCACAGTGTGATTGCAAAAATGCTTTACAGGGAACGCTCCACAGTGAACGCTCTACAAACGATTGTCACAAAAAGCACAAATGGAGAGAAAATGAATCCCTAACCTTTGATCTTCATCAGATGACACTCATAGGACTTAATGTTACACAATACATGTGTGTTTTGTTCGATAAAGTGCATATTTATATCCAAAAATGTAATTTTACATTGGTGTGAAATATGCGGTGATTTTGCAGAGCCAAATCAATTTACAGAAATACTCATTATAATTGCTGATGAAAATACAAGTGTTATGCATGGAACTTTAGATGCACTTCTCCGCAATGCAACCGCTGTGTCAGATTTTTTTTAAACGTTACGGAAAAAGCATTCCATGCAATAATCTGAGTACGGAGTTTTAGAGCCTAAACCAGCCAAAATAAATATCCGCCATGTTCGGCAGTCAACATTAGTCAGAAATAGCGTTATACATATTTACTTACCTTTGATCCTCATCAGAATGCACTCAAGAATCCCAGTTCCACAAATGTTGGATTTGTTTGATAAAGGTAATGTATGTCTATATACCTCCTTTTGTTAGGGTGTTTGGTAAACCAATCGAAACGCGAGTGCAACTTCAGTGGAAAGGTCAGACAAATTCCAAAAAGTTAATTACTGGTCGTAGAAACATATCAAATGTTGTATAGAATCAATCTGTAGGATGTTTTTAACAATGTTCAATAATGTTCCAACTAGAATTCCATTGTCTGTAGAAAAGCCATGGAATGAGAGCTAACTCTCTCGTGACCGTGCTTCACAAGCCAGACCACTGACTCAAAGAGCCCTCAATCCCTCCTTTATAGTAGAAGCCTCAAACAAGTTTCTAAAGACAGTTAAAATCTACTGGAAGCTGTAGGAAGTGTAATTCGACCCCATAGACACTATTCGGTAGGCCACGCTTTGGAAAAACTACAAACCTCAGATTTCCCACTTCCTGGTTGGATTTCAGGTTTTTGCCTGCCATATGATTTCTTATACTCACAGACATCATTCAAAATGTTTGAGAAACTTTAGTGTTTTCTATCCAAATCTACTAATATGCATATATTAGCATCTGGGACTGAGTAGGAGGCAGTTAACTCTGGGCACGCTTTTCATCCAAAAGTGAAAATGCTGCCCCCTATCCTATCTTCTTTGGTCCGACAGATGCTTATGTGACAACCAGGATATGGTATGTCAACAAACATGCTGCCACTCATAGCTGGTGAATAGCTTAGTATTAGCTCATCATAATATAATAACAATCAGAACTTTAAAAAGTTTTTTAAACACATTATTACAATATGCAAGAATTGGAGTGCATGATTTGTCACCAGCTCATGAAAATATGTGAATAAAACAGTGAATAGTGTTCTGACCAGATATGAGCAAATGTCTGATCTGTGGAAACACTGGAGAAGTGCTTGGGCTCTTGTCAAAGAAAGAAGTTGGACTGGCTCAGTGGAGCCTTAAACATACATTCCGCAACAGTGAAATGGGCTACTTTCTACATGTAATAATTCAAACTGTTAGAAAATAAAACGTGTTAGAAAATAATTAGCCTATAGTTAATTAACAGGCAACGTGCCTTGGTTTGAGGGCAGCGCAGATTAACACTCCTGTTCCGCAAAAATCAGATTGAGTGTATTTTAACATCCCGCAAATAGAAAAACTCATGCTGGGGGAACCATTAGATATATGGAACTCAAACGTGAAAAGGTTAGAGGCCTTATATTGTCCCCAATGATCACGTTGTTTAATCAGTTTCTTGATATGCCGCACCTGTCAGGTGGCTGGATTATCTTGGCAAAGGAGAAATGCTCACCAACAGATGGAAAAACATTTGTGGACAGAATTTTAAAAGTTTGCAACATCGCTGGAATCATAACTAGGGACCAACACTTTACATGTATTTATATTTTTGCATTTAAGGTAGTATTTAAAATCTCAGGGGGCTTATGTTGTGTAAAGGAAGGTTAGTGGGATCATTAATGTCTTTAATTCCGAATGAAAAAGCCATTCATCTGAGAATGAATTTAAATGGATGCACATGTTTCCAACTCAGTGCCTCCTGCTCAGCCAATCTGTACCAGTCCATCAGTGATGTGTCGGGGCTCAACTTTGTGCATCTCCCAAACTCAGCTGTGTGACACATTGAGAGACTGCCCTGATGGTTTTGATGAGGAGTCCTGCATTACTAAATGTCCAAACCGAGGTAGATATATTAACGCTTTCTGATATTTGATACTGCTTTACCACCCAGAAAACCCCTTAAACCCTCTTAACCTTAATGGTCCCTCTTATGTGTGTCTCCCAGGTGAGTTCTGGTGTAAGGACAGGAGGAAATGTATTGAGAGGAGTCTGGTTTGTGATGGACGCGCTCATTGCCATGATGGCTCAGATGAGATTGGCTGTCCAACGATAGCTGCTCCAACATCCCAAACTGCACCCCTGAAGTGCCGTATGGGTTCTAGACTGTGCAAGGATGGGAGAGAGTGTGTCCTGCATAGCCATGTTTGTGATGGAGAGGTGGACTGTAAGGATGGATCAGATGAACAGGACTGTGAGCTCCTCTGCAAAGCAGGTCAGAAGCTCACCTCTTGATCTGGTGTAATGTGTTTAATCACAAGTGGACAGTTTCAGCAAAAATCCATCCATTCATATCAATGTCCTTAGCCCAGTTCCAGTGTACTCATTGGTTCCTACCTCAGGTCAGTTCCAGTGTGCTCATTGGTTGTTAGCTCAGCTCAGTTCCAGTATGCTCATTGGTTCCTACATCAGGTCAGTTCCAGTGTGCTCATGGCAAGAAGTGTATCGACCAGCAGCAGGTGTGTGATGGGAAGGCACAGTGCCAGGACCGTTCTGATGAAATGGACTGCTTCAAGCCCACCAAGAGCTGCAGGCATCGCTGTGACAATGGCCACTGTATCCCAGAAACCTTCCTCTGTGATGGAGAGAGAGACTGTTCGGACGGCTCTGATGAGGAAGGCTGTGGTGAGACACTGCTGACTCACTTGGACGGTTGGTACAGAAGGATGAGGAGTCTCTTTAAATGAATCTAATGTAACCCCTCTCCCTAGATTCTAACAAGGCCATTCCTCCTATCCTGCCAACAACTCTGGCTCAGACCTGTACTAGTCCATCAGTGATGTGTCGGG
>NW_024607568.1:0-30121 GCF_018296145.1 Oncorhynchus tshawytscha | reverse complement strand
ATAATAGAGACAGTAGATCTAGCTGGTCTGTCATAATATAATAGAGACAGTAGATCTAGCTGGTCTGTCATAATATAATAGAGACAGTAGATCTAGCTGGTCTGTCATAATATAATAGAGACAGTAGATCTAGCTGGTCTGTCATAATATAATAGAGACAGTAGATCTAGCTGGTCTGTCATAATATAATAGAGACAGTAGATCTAGCTGGTCTGTCATAATATAATAGAGACAGTAGATCTAGCTGGTCTGTCATAATATAATAGAGACAGTAGATCTAGCTGGTCTGTCATAATATAATAGAGACAGTAGATCTAGCTGGTCTGTCATAATATAATAGAGACAGTAGATCTAGCTGGTCTGTCATAATATAATAGAGACAGTATATCTAGCTGGTCTGTCATATTATAATAGAGACAGTAGATCTAGCTGGTCTACCATAATATAATAGAGACATAGAGACAGTAGATCTAGCTGGTTTGTCATATTATAATAGAGACAGTAGATCTAGCTGGTCTGTCATAATATAATAGAGACAGTAGATCTAGCTGGTCTGTCATAATATAATAGAGACAGTAGATCTAGCTGGTCTGTCATAATATAATAGAGACAGTAGATCTAGCTGGTCTGTCATAATATAATAGAGACAGTAGATCTAGCTGGTCTGTCATAATATAATAGAGACAGTAGATCTAGCTGGTCTGTCATAATATAATAGAGACAGTATATCTAGCTGGTCTGTCATACTATAAAAGAGACAGTAGATCTAGCTGGTCTGTCATATTATAATAGAGACAGTAGATCTAGCTGGTCTGTCATAATATAATAGAGACAGTAGATCTAGCTGGTCTGTCATAATATAATAGAGACATAGAGACAGTAGATCTAGCTGGTCTGTCATAATATAATAGAGACAGTAGATCTAGCTGGTCTGTCATAATATAATAGAGACAGTAGATCTAGCTGGTCTGTCATAATATAATAGAGACAGTAGATCTAGCTGGTCTGTCATAATATAACAGAGACAGTATATCTAGCTGGTCTGTCATACTATAAAAGAGACAGTAGATCTAGCTGGTCTGTCATATTATAATAAGACAGTAGATCTGGCTGGTCTGTCTTATTATAATAGAGACATAGAGACAGTAGATCTAGCTGGTTTGTCATATTGCAATAGAAACAGTAGATCCTAGCCTGTCTTTCATAATATAACAGAGACATTAGATCTAGCTGGTCTGTCATAATATAACAGAGACAGTAGATCTGGCTGGTTTGTTATATTAAATAGAGACAGTATATCTAGCTGGTCTGTCATATTACAAGAGAGACAGTAGATCTAGCTGGTCTACCATAATATAATAGAGACATAGAGACAGTAGATCTAGCTGGTTTGTCATATTATAATAGAGACAGTAGATCTAGCTGGTTGTCATAATAGAATAGAGACCAGTAGATCTAGCTGGTCTGTCATAATATAATGGAGACAGTAGATCTAGCTGGTCTGTCATATTATAATAGAGACAGTAGATCTAGCTGGTCTGTCATAATATAATAGAGACTAGAGACAGTAGATCTAGCTGGTCTGTCATAATATAATAGAGACAGTAGATCTAGCTGGTCTGTCATAATATAATAGAGACAGTAGATCTAGCTGGTCTGTCATAATATAATAGAGACAGTAGATCTAGCTGGTCTGTCATAATATAATAGAGACAGTAGATCTAGCTGGTCTGTCATAATATAATAGAGACAGTAGATCTAGCTGGTCTGTCATAATATAATAGAGACAGTAGATCTAGCTGGTCTGTCATAATATAATAGAGACAGTAGATCTAGCTGGTCTGTCATAATATAATAGAGACAGTAGATCTAGCTGGTCTGTCATAATATAATAGAGACAGTAGATCTAGCTGGTCTGTCATAATATAATAGAGACAGTAGATCTAGCTGGTCTGTCATAATATAATAGAGACATAGAGACAGTAGATCTAGCTGGTCTGTCATATTATAATAGAGACAGTAGATCTAGCTGGTCTGTCATAATATAATAGAGACAGTAGATCTAGCTGGTCTGTCATAATATAATAGAGACAGTAGATCTAGCTGGTCTGTCATAATATAATAGAGACAGTAGATCTAGCTGGTCTGTCATAATATAATAGAGACAGTAGATCTAGCTGGTCTGTCATAATATAATAGAGACAGTAGATCTAGCTGGTCTGTCATAATATAATAGAGACAGTAGATCTAGCTGGTCTGTCATAATATAATAGAGACAGTAGATCTAGCTGGTCTGTCATAATATAATAGAGACAGTAGATCTAGCTGGTCTGTCATAATATAATAGAGACAGTAGATCTAGCTGGTCTGTCATAATATAATAGAGACAGTAGATCTAGCTGGTCTGTCATAATATAATAGAGACAGTAGATCTAGCTGGTCTGTCATAATATAATAGAGACAGTAGATCTAGCTGGTCTGTCATAATATAATAGAGACAGTAGATCTAGCTGGTCTGTCATAATATAATAGAGACAGTAGATCTAGCTGGTCTGTCATAATATAATAGAGACAGTAGATCTAGCTGGTCTGTCATAATATAATAGAGACAGTAGATCTAGCTGGTCTGTCATAATATAATAGAGACAGTAGATCTAGCTGGTCTGTCATAATATAATAGAGACAGTAGATCTAGCTGGTCTGTCATAATATAATAGAGACAGTAGATCTAGCTGGTCTGTCATAATATAATAGAGACAGTAGATCTAGCTGGTCTGTCATAATATAATAGAGACAGTAGATCTAGCTGGTCTGTCATAATATAATAGAGACAGTAGATCTAGCTGGTCTGTCATAATATAATAGAGACATAGAGACAGTAGATCTAGCTGGTTTGTCATATTATAATAGAGACAGTAGATCTAGCCTGGTCTTTCATAATATAATAGAGACAGTAGATCTAGCTGGTCTGTCATAATATAATAGAGACAGTAGATCTAGCTGGTTTGTCATAATATAATAGAGACAGTATATCTAGCTGGTCTGTCATATTATAATAGAGACAGTAGATCTAGCTGGTCTGTCATAATATAATAGAGACAGTAGATCTAGCTGGTCTGTCATAATATAATAGAGACAGTAGATCTAGCTGGTCTGTCATAATATAATAGAGACAGTAGATCTAGCTGGTCTGTCATAATATAATAGAGACAGTAGATCTAGCTGGTCTGTCATAATATAATAGAGACAGTAGATCTAGCTGGTCTGTCATAATATAATAGAGACAGTAGATCTAGCTGGTCTGTCATAATATAATAGAGACAGTAGATCTAGCTGGTCTGTCATAATATAATAGAGACAGTAGATCTAGCTGGTCTGTCATAATATAATAGAGACAGTAGATCTAGCTGTGTCTATCATAATATAATAGAGACTAGAGACAGTAGATCTAGCTGGTCTGTCATATTATAATAGAGACAGTAGATCTAGCTGGTCTGTCATAATATAATAGAGACAGTAGATCTAGCTGGTCTGTCATAATATAATAGAGACAGTAGATCTAGCTGGTCTGTCATAATATAATAGAGACAGTAGATCTAGCTGGTCTGTCATAATATAATAGAGACAGTAGATCTAGCTGGTCTGTCATAATATAATAGAGACAGTAGATCTAGCTGGTCTGTCATAATATAATAGAGACAGTAGATCTAGCTGGTCTGTCATACTATAAATAGAGACAGTAGATCTAGCTGGTCTGTCATAATATAATAGAGACAGTAGATCTAGCTGGTCTGTCATATTATAATAGAGACAGTAGATCTAGCTGGTCTGTCATAATATAATAGAGACATAGAGACAGTAGATCTAGCTGGTCTGTCATATTATAATAGAGACAGTAGATCTAGCTGGTCTGTCATAATATAATAGAGACAGTAGATCTAGCTGGTCTGTCATAATATAATAGAGACAGTAGATCTAGCTGGTCTGTCATAATATAATAGAGACAGTAGATCTAGCTGGTCTGTCATAATATAATAGAGACAGTAGATCTAGCTGGTCTGTCATATTATAATAGAGTCAGTAGATCTAGCTGGTCTGTCATAATATAATAGAGACAGTAGATCTAGCTGGTCTGTCATAATATAATAGAGACAGTAGATCTAGCTGGTCTGTCATAATATAATAGAGACAGTAGATCTAGCTGGTCTGTCATATTATAATAGAGACAGTAGATCTAGCTGGTCTGTCATAATATAATAGAGACAGTAGATCTAGCTGGTCTGTCATAATATAATAGAGACAGTAGATCTAGCTGGTCTGTCATATTATAATAGAGACAGTAGATCTAGCTGGTCTGTCATAATATAATAGAGACAGTAGATCTAGCTGGTCTGTCATAATATAATAGAGACAGTAGATCTAGCTGGTCTGTCATAATATAATAGAGACAGTAGATCTAGCTGGTCTGTCATAATATAATAGAGACAGTAGATCTAGCTTGTCTGTCATAATATAATAGAGACATAGAGACAGTAGATCTAGCTGGTTTGTCATATTATAATAGAAACAGTAGATCTAGCCTGTCTTTCATAATATAACAGAGACATTAGATCTAGCTGGTCTGTCATAATATAACAGAGACAGTAGATCTAGCTGGTTTGTTATAATACAATAGAGACAGTATATCTAGCTGGTCTGTCATATTACAATAGAGACAGTAGATCTAGCTGGTCTACCATAATATAATAGAGACTTAGAGACAGTAGATCTAGCTGGTTTGTCATATTATAATAGAGACAGTAGATCTAGCTGGTTTGTCATAATATAATAAGACAGTAAAGATCTGGCTGGTCTGTCATAATATAATGGAGACAGTAGATCTAGCTGGTCTGTAATAACATAATAGAGACAGTAGATCTAGCTGGTCTGTCATAATATAATGAGAGACAGTAGAATCTAGCTGGTCTGTCATAATATAATAGAGACAGTAGATCTAGCTGTTTCTGTCATATTATAATAGAGACAGTATATCTAGCTGGTCTGTCATACTATAAAGAGACAGTAGATCTAGCTGGTCTGTCATATTATAATAGAGACAGTAGATCTAGCTGGTCTGTCATATTATAATAGAGACAGTAGATCTAGCTGGTCTGTCATATTATAATAGAGACAGTAGATCTAGCTTGTCTGTCATAATATAATAGAGACATAGAGACAGTAGATCTAGCTGGTTTTTCATATTATAATAGAGACATTAGATCTAGCCTGTCTTTCATAATATAACAGAGACATTAGATCTAGCTGGTCTGTCACTTAATATAAGCAGAGACAGTATATCTAGCTGGTTTGTTATAATACAATAGAGACAGTATATCTAGCTTGTCTGTCATATTACAATAGAGACAGTAGATCTAGCTGGTCTACCATAATATAATAGAGACATAGAGACAGTAGATCTAGCTGGTCTGTCGCCATTATAATAGAGACAGTAGATCTAGCTGGTTTGTCATAATAGAATAGAGACAGTAGATCTAGCTGGTCTGTCATATTATAATGGAGACAGTAGATCTAGCTGGTCTGTAATAATATAATAGAGACAGTAGATCTAGCTGGTCTGTCATATTATAATAGAGACAGTAGATCTAGCTGGTCTGTCATAATGTAATAGAGGCAGTAGATCCAGCTGGTCTGTCATATTATAATAAGAGACAGTATATCTAGCTGGTCTGTCATACTATAAAAGAGACAGTAGATCTGGCTGGTCTGTCATTATAATAGAGACAGTAGATCTACCTGGTCTCTCATAACAATAGAGACAGTATATCTAGCTGGTCTGTCATAATATAATAGAGACAGTAGATCTAGCTGGTCTACCATAATATAATAGAGGCTTAGTAGATCCAGCTGGTCTGTCATATTATAATAGAGACAGTATATCTAGCTGGTCTGTCATAATATAAAAGAGACAGTAGATCTAGCTGGTCTGTCATAATATAATAGAGACGAGTAGAATCTAGCTGGTCTGTCATAACATAATAGAGACAGTAGATATAACTGGTCTGTCATAATATAATAGAGACAGTAGATCTAGCTGGTCTGTCATAATATAATAGAGACAGTATATCTAGCTGGTCTGTCATACTATAAAAGAGACAGTAGATCTAGCTGGTCTGTCATGATATAATAGAGACAGTAGATCTAGCTGGTCTGTCATACTATAAAAGAGACAGTAGATCTAGCTGGTCTGTCATAATATAATAGAGACATAGAGACAGTAGATCTAGCTGGTTTGTCATATTATAATAGAAACAGTAGATCTGCTGGTCTGTCATATTATAACAGAGACAGTAGATCTAGCTGGTCTGTCATACTATAAAAGAGACAGTAGATCTAGCTGGTTTGTTATAATACAATAGAGACAGTATATCTAGCTGGTCTGTCATAACATAATAGAGACAGTAGATATAACTGGTCTACCATAATATAATAGAGACATAGAGACAGTAGATCTAGCTGGTTTGTCATATTATAATAGAGACAGTAGATCTAGCTGGTCTGTCATAATATAATAGAGACAGTAGATCTAGCTGGTCTGTCATAATATAACAGAGACAGTAGATCTAGCTGGTCTGTCATAATATAATAGAGACAGTAGATCTAGCTGGTCTGTCATAATATAATAGAGACAGTAGATCTAGCTGGTCTGTCATAATGTAATAGAGACATTAGATCCAGCTGGTCTGTCATAACATAATAGGACAGTAGATCTAGCTGGTCTGTCATAATATAATAGAGACAGTAGATCTAGCTGGTCTGTCATAACATAATAGAGACAGTAGATCTAGCTGGTCTGTCATAACATAATAGAGACAGTAGATCTAGCTGGTCTGTCATAATATAATAGAGACAGTAGATCTAGCTGGTCTGTCATAATATAATAGAGACAGTAGATCTAGCTGGTCTGTCATACTATAATAGAGACAGTAGATCTAGCTGGTCTGTCATAATATAATAGAGACAGTAGATCTAGCTGGTCTGTCATATTATAATAGAGACAGTAGATATAGCTGGTCTGTCATAATATAATAGAGACAGTAGATCTAGCTGGTCTGTCATATTATAATAGAGACAGTAGATCTAGCTGTCTTTCATAATATAACAGGGACATTAGATCTAGCTGGTCTGTCATAATATAAAGAGACAGTAGATCTAGCTGGTCTTGTCATATTATAATAGAGACAGTATATCTAGCTGGTCTCTCATAATATAATAGAGACAGTAGATCTAGCTGGTCTACCATAATATAATAGAGACATAGAGACAGTAGATCTAGCTGGTTTTGTCATATTATAATAGAGACAGTAGATCTAGCTGGTCTGTCATAATATAAAAGAGACAGTAGATAGCTGGTCTGTCATATTAATACAGACAGTAGATCTAGCTGGTCTGTCATATTATAATAGAGACAGTAGATCTAGCTGGTCTGTCATAATATAATAGAGACATAGAGACATAGATCTAGCTGGTCTGTCATAATATAATAGAAACAGTAGATCTAGCTGGTCTGTCATAATATAATAGAGACAGTAGATCTAGCTGGTCTGTCATACTATAAAAGAGACAGTAGATCTAGCTGGTCTGTCATATTATAATAGAGACAGTAGATCTAGCTGGTCTGTCATAATGTAATAGAGACAGTAGATCTAGCTGGTCTGTCATAATATAATAGAGACAGTAGATCTAGCTGGTCTGTCATAATATAATAGAGACAGTAGATCTAGCTGGTCTGTCATAATATAATAGAGACAGTAGATCTAGCTGGTCTGTCATATTATAATAGAGACAGTAGATCTAGCTGGTCTGTCATAATATAATAGAGACAGTAGATCTAGCTGGTCTGTCATAATATAAAAGAGACAGTAGATCTAGCTGGTCTGTCATAATATAATAGAGACAGTAGATCTAGCTGGTTTGTTATAATATAACAGAGACAGTAGATCTAGCCTGGTCTGTCATAATTGAATAGAGACAGTAGATCTAGCTGGTCTGTCATATTATAATAGAGACAGTAGATCTAGCTGGTCTGTCATATATAATAGATAGAGACAGTAGATCTAGCTGGTCTGTCATAATATATAATAGAGACAGTAGATCTAGCTGGTCTGTCATAATATAATAGAGACAGTAGATCTAGCTGGTTTGTCATAATAGAATAGAGACAGTAGATCTAGCTGGTCTGTCATATTATAATAGAGACAGTAGATCTAGCTGGTCTGTCATATTATAATAGAGACAGTAGATCTAGCTGGTCTGTCATAATATAATAGAGACAGTAGATCTAGCTGGTCTGTCATAATATAATAGAGACAGTAGATCTAGCTGGTCTGTCATAATATAATAGAGACATTAGATCTAGCTGGTCTGTCATACTATAAAGAGACAGTAGATCTAGCTGGTCTGTCATAATATAATAAAGACAGTAGATATATCTGGTCTGTCATAACATAATAGAGACAGTAGCTCTAGCTAGTCTGTCATAATACAATAGAGACAGTAGATCTAGCTTGTCTGTCATAACATAATATACTAGAGACAGTAGATCTAGCTGGTCTCTCATAATATAATAGAGACAGTAGATCTAGCTGGTTTGTCATAATACAATAGAGACAGTATATCTAGCTGGTCTGTCATACTTTAATAGAGACAGTAGATCTAGCTGGTCTGTCATAATATAATAGAGACAGTAGATCTAGCTGGTCTGTCATAATATAATAGAGACAGTAGATCTAGCTTGTCTGTCATAATATAACAGAGACATTAGATCTAGCTGGTCTGTCATAATATAATAGAGACATTATATCTAGCTGGTCTGTCATAACATAATAGAGACAGTAGATCTAGCTGGTCTGTCATAATATAATAGAGACAGTAGATCTAGCTGGTCTGTCATAATATAATAGAGACAGTAGATCTAGCTGGTCTGTCATAATATAATAGAGACAGTATATCTAGCTGGTCTGTCATACTATAAAAGAGACAGTAGATCTAGCTGGTCTGTCATATTATAATAGAGACAGTAGATCTAGCTGGTCTGTCATATTATAATAGAGACAGTAGATCTAGCTGGTCTGTCATATTATAATAGAGACAGTAGATCTAGCTGGTCTGTCATATTATAATAGAGACAGTAGATCTAGCTGGTCTGTCATAATATAATAGAGACATTAGATCTAGCTGGTCTGTCATAATATAATAGAGAGACAGTATATCTAGCTGGTTTGTCATAATATAATTGAGACAGTAGATCTAGCTGTCTTTCATAATATAATAGAGACAGTGACAGTGGATCTAGCTGGTCTCTCATAATATAATAGAGACAGTAGATCTAGCTGGTCTGTCATAATACAATAGAGACAGTAGGTCTAGCTGGTATATCATAATATAATAGAGACAGTAGATGTAGCTGGTCTGTCATAATACAATAGAGACAGTAGATCTAGCTGGTCTGTCATAACATAATAGAGACAGTAGATCTAGCTATTCTGTCATAATTTAATAGAGACAGTAGATCTAGATAGGTCGTCATAACATAATACAGACAGTAGATCTAGCTAATCTGTCATAATACAATAGAGACAGTAGATCTAGCTGGTCTGTCATAACATAATATAATAGAGACAGTAGATCTAGCTGGTCTCTCACAATATAATAGAGACAGTAGATCTAGCTGGTCTGTCATAATATAATAGAGACAGTAGCTATATCTGGTCTGTCATAATATAATAGAGACAGTAGATCTAGCTGGTCTGTCATAATACAATAGAGACAGTAGATCTAGCTGGTCTGTCATAATATAAAAGAGACAGTAGATCTAGCTGGTCTGTAATAATATAATAGAGACAGTAGATCTAGCTGGTCTGTCATAACATAATAGAGACAGTAGATCTAGCTGGTCTGTCATAATATAATAGAGACAGTAGATCTAGCTGGTTTGTCATATTATAATAGAGACAGTAGATCTAGCTGGTCTGTCATACTATAATAGAGACAGTAGATCTAGCTGGTCTGTCATAATATGAATAGAGACAGTAGATCTAGCTGGTCTGTCATATTATAATAGAGACAGTAGATCTAGCTGGTCTGTCATAATATAATAGAGACAGTAGATCTAGCTGGTTTGTCATATTATAATAGACACAGTAGACCTAGCTGGTCTCTCATAATATAATAGAGACAGTAGATCTAGCTGGTCTGTCATAATATAATAGAGACAGTAGATCTAGCTGGTCTGTCATATTATAATAGAGACAGTAGATCTAGCTGGTCTGTCATAATATAATAGAGACAGTAGATCTAGCTGGTCTGTCATAATATAATAGAGACAGTAGATCTAGCTGGTCTGTCATAATATAATAGAGACAGTATATCTAGCTGGTCTGTCATACTATAAAAGAGACAGTAGATCTAGCTGGTCTGTCATATTATAATAGAGACAGTAGATCTAGCTGGTCTGTCATATTATAATAGAGACAGTAGATCTAGCTTGTCTGTCATAATATAATAGAGACATAGAGACAGTAGATCTAGCTGGTTTGTCATATTATAATAGAAATAGTAGATCTAGCCTGTCTTTCATAATATAACAGAGACATTAGATCTAGCTGGTCTGTCATAATATAACAGAGACAGTAGATCTAGCTGGTCTGTCATATTATAATAGAGACAGTAGATCTAGCTGGTCTGTCATAATATAATAGAGACAGTAGATCTAGCTGGTCTGTCATAATATAATAGAGACAGTAGATCTAGCTGGTCTGTCATAATATAATAGAGACAGTAGATCTAGCTGGTCTGTCATAATATAACAGAGACAGTAGATCTAGCTGGTCTGTCATAATATAATAGAGACAGTAGATCTAGCTGGTCTGTCATATTATAATAGAGACAGTAGATCTAGCTGGTCTGTCATAATATAATAGAGACAGTAGATCTAGCTGGTCTGTCATATTATAATAGAGACAGTAGATCTAGCTGTCTTTTCATATTATAATAGAGACAGTAGATCTAGCTGGTCTGTCATAATATAACAGAGACAGTAGACCTAGCTGGTCTGTCATATTATAATAGAGACAGTAGATCTAGCTGGTCTGTCATATTATAATAGAGACAGTAGATCTAGCTGGTCTCTCATAATATAATAGAGACATAGAGACAGTAGATCTAGCTGGTCTGTCATATTATAATAGAGACAGTAGATCTAGCTAGTCTGTCATACTATAATAGAATAGAGACAGTAGATCTAGCTGGTCTGTCATATTATAATAGAGACAGTAGATCTAGCTGGTCTGTCATAATATAATAGAGACAGTAGATCTAGCTTGTCTGTCATATTATAATAGAGACAGTAGATCTAGCTGGTCTGTCATATTATAATAGAGACAGTAGATCTAGCTGGTCTTCATAATATAATAGAGACATTAGATCTAGCTGGTCTGTCATAACATAATAGAGACAGTAGATCTAGCTGGTCTGTCATAATATAATAGAGACAGTAGATCTAGCTGGTCTGTCATATTATAATAGAGACAGTAGATCTAGCTGGTCTGTCATAACATAATAGAGACAGTAGATCTAGCTGGTCTGTCATATTATAATAGAGACAGTAGATCTAGCTGGTTTGTCATATTATAATAGAGACAGTAGATCTAGCTGGTCTGTCATAATATAATAGAGACAGTAGATCTAGCTGGTCTTGTCATAATTAATAGAGGCAGTAGATCTAGCTGGTCTGTCATATTATAATAGAGACAGTAGATCTAGCTGGTCTGTCATAATATAAAAAAGAGACAGTAGATCTAGCTGGTTTGTCATATTATAATAGACACAGTATACCTAGCTGGTCTCTCATAACATAATAGAGACAGTAGATCTAGCTGGTCTGTCATAATATAATAGAGACAGAGAGATCTAGCTGGTCTGTCATATATAATAGAGACAGTAGATCTAGCTGGTCTGTCATAATATAATAGAGACAGTAGATCCTAGCTGGTCTGTCATAATATAATAGAGACAGTAGATCTAGCTGGTCTGTCATAATATAATAGAGACAGTAGATCTAGCTGGTCTGTCATAATATAATAGAGACAGTAGATCTAGCTGGTCTGTCATATTATAATAGAGACAGTAGATCTAGCTGGTCTTTCATATTATAATAGAGACAGTAGGATCTAGCTGGTCTGTCATAATATAACAGAGACAGTAGATCTAGCTGGTCTGTCATAATATAATAGAGACAGTAGATCTAGCTGGTCTGTCATATTATAATAGAGACAGTAGATCTAGCTGGTCTGTCATAATATAATAGAGACAGTAGATCTAGCTGGTCTGTCATAATATAATAGAGACAGTATATCTAGCTGGTCTGTCATATTATAATAGAGACAGTAGATCTAGCTGGTCTGTCATAATATAATAGAGAGACAGTAGATCTAGCTGGTCTGTCATATTATAATAGAGACCAGTAGATCTAGCTTGTCTCTCATAATATAATAGAGACAGTAGATCTAGCTGGTCTGTCATATTATAATAGAGACAGTAGATCTAGCTGGTTTGTCATATTATAATAGAGACAGTAGATCTAGCTGGTCTTTCATAATATAAAAGAGACAGTAGATCTAGCTGGTCTGTCATATATTATAATAGAGACAGTAGATCTAGCTGGTTTGTCATAATATAATAGAGACAGTATATCTAGCTGGTCTGTCATACTATAAAAGAGACAGTAGATCTAGCTGGTCTGTCATATTATAATAGAGACAGTAGATCTAGCTGGTCTGTCATATTATAATAGAGACAGTAGATCTAGCTTGTCTGTTATAATATAATAGAGACATAGAGACAGTAGATCTAGCTGGTCTGTCATATATAATATAAACAGAGATCTAGCCTGTCTTTCATAATATAACAGAGACAGTAGATCTAGCTGGTCTGTCATAATATAATAGAGACAGTAGATCTAGCTGGTCTGTCATAATATAATAGAGACAGTATATCTAGCTGGTCTGTCATATTATAAAAGAGACAGTAGATCTAGCTGGTCTGTCATATTATAATAGAGACAGTAGATCTAGCTGGTCTGTCATAACATAATAGAGACAGTAGATCTAGCTGGTCTGTCATAATATAACAGAGACAGTAGATCTAGCTGGTTTGTTATAATATAATAGAGACAGTATATCTAGCTGGTCTGTCATATACAATAGAGACAGGAGATCTAGCTGGTCTGTCATAATATAATAGAGACAGTAGATCTAGCTGGTCTGTCATATAATAATAGAGACAGTAGATCTAGCTGGTCTGTCATATTATAATAGAGACAGTAGATCTAGCTGGTCTGTCATAATATAACAGAGACATTAGACCTAGCTGGTCTGTCATAATATAATAGAGACAGTAGATCTAGCTGGTCTGTCATAATATAATAGAGACAGTAGATCTAGCTGGTCTGTAATAATATAATAGAGACAGTAGATCTAGCTGGTCTGTCATAACATAATAGAGACAGTAGATCTAGCTGGTCTGTCATAATATAATAGAGACAGTAGATCTAGCTGGTCTGTCATAATATAATAGAGACAGTAGATCTAGCTGGTCTGTCATATTATAATAGAGACAGTAGATCTACCTGGTCTGTCATAATTGAATAGAGACAGTAGATCTAGCTGGTCTGTCATATTATAATAGAGACATTAGATCTAGCGGTCTGTAATAATATAATAGAGACTTAGAGACAGTAGATCTAGCTGGTTTGTCATATTATAATAGACACAGTAGATCTAGCTGGTCTCTCATAATATAATAGAGACAGTAGATCTAGCTGGTCTGTCATATTATAATAGAGACAGTAGATCTAGCTGGTCTGTCATATATAATAGAGACATTAGATCTAGCTGGTCTGTCATAATATAATAGAGACAGTAGATCTAGCTGGTCTGTCATAATATAATAGAGACAGTAGATCTAGCTGGTCTGTCATAATATAATAGAGACAGTAGATCTAGCTGGTCTGTCATAATATAATAGAGACAGTATATCTAGCTGGTCTGTCATACTATAAAAGAGACAGTAGATCTAGCTGGTCTGTCATATTATAATAGAGACAGTAGATCTAGCTGGTCTGTCATATTATAATAGAGACAGTAGATCTAGCTTGTCTGTTATAATATAATAGAGACATAGAGACAGTAGATCTAGCTGGTTTGTCATATTATAATTGAAACAGTAGATCTAGCCTGTCTTTCATAATATAACAGAGACATTAGATCTAGTTGGTCTGTTATAATATAATAGAGACAGTAGATCTAGCTGGTCTGTCATAATATAATAGAGACAGTATATCTAGCTGGTCTGTCATACTATAAAAGAGACAGTAGATCTAGCTGGTCTGTCATATTATAATAGAGACAGTAGATCTAGCTGGTCTGTCATAACATAATAGAGACAGTAGATCTAGCTGGTCTGTCATAATATAACAGAGACAGTAGATCTAGCTGGTCTGTTATAATACAATAGAGACAGTATATCTAGCTGGTCTGTCATATTACAATAGAGACATGAGATCTAGCTGGTCTGTCATAATATAATAGAGACAGTAGATCTAGCTGGTCTGTCATATTATAATAGAGACAGTAGATCTAGCTGGTCTGTCATATTATAATAGAGACAGTAGATCTAGCTGGTCTGTCATAATATAACAGAGACAGTAGACCTAGCTGGTCTGTCATATTATAATAGAGACAGTAGATCTAGCTGGTCTGTCATATTATAATAGAGACAGTAGATCTACCTGGTCTGTCATAATATAATAGAGACAGTATATCTAGCTGGTCTGTCATATTATAATAGAGACAGTAGATCTAGCTGGTCTGTCATAATATAATAGAGACTTAGAGACAGTAGATCTAGCTGGTTTGTCATAATATAATAGACACAGTAGACCTAGCTGGTCTCTCATATTATAATAGAGACAGTAGATCTAGCCTGTCTGTCATATTATAATAGAGACAGTAGATCTAGCTGGTCTGTCATATTATAATAGAGACAGTAGATCTAGCTGGTCTGTCATATTATAATAGAGACAGTAGATCTAGCTGGTCTGTCATAATATAATAGAGACAGTAGATCTAGCTGTTCTGTCATAATATAATAGAGACAGTATATCTAGCTGGTCTGTCATACTATAAAAGAGACAGTAGATCTAGCTGGTCTGTCATATTATAATAGAGACAGTAGATCTAGCTGGTCTGTCATATTATAATAGAGACAGTAGATCTAGCTTGTCTGTTATAATATAATAGAGACATAGAGACAGTAGATCTAGCTGGTTTGTCATATTATAATTGAAACAGTAGATCTAGCCTGTCTTTCATAATATAACAGAGACATTAGATCTAGTTGGTCTGTTATAATATAATAGAGACAGTAGATCTAGCTGGTCTGTCATAATATAATAGAGACAGTATATCTAGCTGGTCTGTCATACTATAAAAGAGACAGTAGATCTAGCTGGTCTGTCATATTATAATAGAGACAGTAGATCTAGCTGGTCTGTCATAACATAATAGAGACAGTAGATCTAGCTGGTCTGTCATAATATAATAGAGACAGTAGATCTAGCTGGTCTGTCATAATACAATAGAGACAGTATATCTAGCTGGTCTGTCATATTACAATAGAGACAGGAGATCTAGCTGGTCTACCATAATATAATAGAGACAGTAGATCTAGCTGGTCTGTCATATAATAATAGAGACAGTAGATCTAGCTGGTCTGTCATATTATAATAGAGACAGTAGATCTAGCTGGTCTGTCATAATATAACAGAGACATTAGATCTAGCTGGTCTGTCATAATATAATAGAGACAGTAGATCTAGCTGGTCTGTCATAATATAATAGAGACAGTAGATCTAGCTGGTCTGTCATAATATAATAGAGACAGTAGATCTAGCTGGTCTGTCATAACATAATAGAGACAGTAGATCTAGCTGGTCTGTCATAATATAATAGAGACAGTAGATCTAGCTGGTCTGTCATATTATAATAGAGACAGTAGATCTAGCTGGTCTGTCATATTATAATAGAGACAGTAGATCTACCTGGTCTCTCATAATTGAATAGAGACAGTATATCTAGCTGGTCTGTCATATTATAATAGAGACAGTAGATCTAGCTGGTTTGTCATATTATAATAGACACAGTAGACCTAGCTGGTCTCTCATAATATAATAGAGACAGTAGATCTAGCTGGTCTGTCATATTATAATAGAGACAGTAGATCTAGCTGGTTTGTCATATTATAATAGAGACAGTAGATCTAGCTGGTTTGTCATAATATAATAGAGACAGTAGATCTAGCTGGTCTGTCATAATATAATAGAGACAGTAGATCTAGCTGTTCTGTCATAATATAATAGAGACAGTATATCTAGCTGGTCTGTCATACTATAAAGAGACAGTAGATCTAGCTGGTCTGTCATATTATAATAGAGACAGTAGATCTAGCTGGTCTGTCATATTATAATAGAGACAGTAGATCTAGCTTGTCTGTTATAATATAATAGAGACATAGAGACAGTAGATCTAGCTGGTTTGTCATATTATAATTGAAACAGTAGATCTAGCCTGTCTTTCATAATATAACAGAGACATTAGATCTAGTTGGTCTGTTATAATATAATAGAGACAGTAGATCTAGCTGGTCTGTCATAATATAATAGAGACAGTATATCTAGCTGGTCTGTCATACTATAAAAGAGACAGTAGATCTAGCTGGTCTGTCATATTATAATAGAGACAGTAGATCTAGCTGGTCTGTCATAACATAATAGAGACAGTAGATCTAGCTGGTCTGTCATAATATAACAGAGACAGTAGATCTAGCTGGTTTGTTATAATACAATAGAGACAGTATATCTAGCTGGTCTGTCATATTACAATAGAGACAGTAGATCTAGCTGGTCTACCATAATATAATAGAGACAGTAGATCTAGCTGGTCTGTCATATTATAATAGAGACAGTAGATCTAGCTGGTCTGTCATATTATAATAGAGACAGTAGATCTAGCTGGTCTGTCATAATATAATAGAGACAGTAGATCTAGCTGGTCTGTCATATTATAATAGAGACAGTAGATCTAGCTGGTCTGTCATATTATAATAGAGACAGTAGATCTACCTGGTCTCTCATAATTGAATAGAGACAGTATATCTAGCTGGTCTGTCATATTATAATAGAGACAGTAGATCTAGCGTGTCTACCATATAGAGACAGTAGATCTAGCTGGTTTGTCATATTAGAATAGAGACAGTAGATCTAGCTGGTCTCTCATAATATAATAGAGACAGTAGATCTAGCTGATATGTCATATTATAATAGAGACAGTAGATCTAGCTGGTCTGTCATATTATAATAGAGACAGTAGATCTAGCTGGTCTGTCATAATATAACAGAGACATTAGATCTAGCTGGTCTGTCATAATATAATAGAGACAGTAGATCTAGCTGGTCTGTCATAATATAATAGAGACAGTAGATCTAGCTGGTCTGTCATAATATAATAGAGACAGTAGATCTAGCTGGTCTGTCATAACATAATAGAGACAGTAGATCTAGCTGGTCTGTCATAATATAATAGAGACAGTAGATCTAGCTGGTCTGTCATATTATAATAGAGACAGTAGATCTAGCTGGTCTGTCATATTATAATAGAGACAGTAGATCTACCTGGTCTCTCATAATTGAATAGAGACAGTATATCTAGCTGGTCTGTCATATTATAATAGAGACAGTAGATCTAGCGTGTCTACCATAATATAATAGAGACTTAGAGACAGTAGATCTAGCTGGTTTGTCATATTATAATAGACACAGTAGACCTAGCTGGTCTCTCATAATATAATAGAGACAGTAGATCTAGCCGATCTGTCATATTATAATAGAGACAGTAGATCTAGCTGGTCTGTCATATTATAATAGAGACAGTAGATCTAGCTGGTCTGTCATATTATAATAGAGACAGTAGATCTAGCTGGTCTGTCATAATATAATAGAGACAGTAGATCTAGCTGTTCTGTCATAATATAATAGAGACAGTATATCTAGCTGGTCTGTCATACTATAAAAGAGACAGTAGATCTAGCTGGTCTGTCATATTATAATAGAGACAGTAGATCTAGCTGGTCTGTCATATTATAATAGAGACAGTAGATCTAGCTTGTCTGTTATAATATAATAGAGACATAGAGACAGTAGATCTAGCTGGTTTGTCATATTATAATGAAACAGTAGATCTAGCCTGTCTTTCATAATATAACAGAGACATTAGATCTAGCTGGTCTGTTATAATATAATAGAGACAGTAGATCTAGCTGGTCTGTCATAATATAATAGAGACAGTATATCTAGCTGGTCTGTCATACTATAAAAGAGACAGTAGATCTAGCTGGTCTGTCATATTATAATAGAGACAGTAGATCTAGCTGGTCTGTCATAACATAATAGAGACAGTAGATCTAGCTGGTCTGTCATAATATAACAGAGACAGTAGATCTAGCTGGTTTGTTATAATACAATAGAGACAGTATATCTAGCGGGTCTGTCATATTACAATAGAGACAGGAGATCTAGCTGGTCTACCATAATATAATAGAGACAGTAGATCTAGCTGGTCTGTCATATTATAATAGAGACAGTAGATCTAGCTGGTCTGTCATATTATAATAGAGACAGTAGATCTAGCTGGTCTGTCATAATATAACAGAGACATTAGACCTAGCTGGTCTGTCATATTATAATAGAGACAGTAGATCTAGCTGGTCTGTCATATTATAATAGAGACAGTAGATCTACCTGGTCTGTCATAATTGAATAGAGACAGTATATCTAGCTGGTCTGTCATATTATAATAGAGACAGTAGATCTAGCTGTGTCTGTCATAATATAATAGAGACTTAGAGACAGTAGATCTAGCTGGTTTGTCATAATATAATAGACACAGTAGATCTAGCTGGTCTCTCATAATATAATAGAGACAGTAGATCTAGCCGATATGTCATAATATAATAGAGACAGTAGATCTAGCTGGTCTGTCATATTATAATAGAGACAGTAGATCTAGCTGGTCTGTCATAATATAATAGAGACAGTAGATCTAGCTGGTCTGTCATAATATAATAGAGACAGTAGATCTAGCTGTTCTGTCATAATATAATAGAGACAGTATATCTAGCTGGTCTGTCATACTATAAAAGAGACAGTAGATCTAGCTGGTCTGTCATATTATAATAGAGACAGTAGATCTAGCTGGTCTGTCATATTATAATAGAGACAGTAGATCTAGCTTGTCTGTTATAATATAATAGAGAGACAGTAGATCTAGCTGGTTTGTCATATTATAATAGAAACAGTAGATCTAGCCTGTCTTTCATAATATAACAGAGACATTAGATCTAGTTGGTCTGTTATAATATAATAGAGACAGTAGATCTAGCTGGTCTGTCATAATATAATAGAGACAGTATATCTAGCTGGTCTGTCATAATATAATAGGGACAGTAGATCTAGCTGGTCTGTTATAATATAATAGAGACAGTAGATCTAGCTGTTATGTCATAATATAACAGAGACATTAGATCTAGCTGGTCTGTCATAATATAACAGAGACAGTAGATCTAGCTGGTTTGTTATAATACAATAGAGACAGTATATCTAGCTGGTCTGTCATATTACAATAGAGACAGTAGATCTAGCTGGTCTACCATAATATAATAGAGACAGTAGATCTAGCTGGTCTGTCATATTATAATAGAGACAGTAGATCTAGCTGGTCTGTCATATTATAATAGAGACAGTAGATCTAGCTGGTCTGTCATAATATAACAGAGACATTAGACCTAGCTGGTCTGTCATAATATAATAGAGACAGTAGATCTAGCTGGTCTGTCATAATATAATAGAGACAGTAGATCTAGCTGGTCTGTCATAATATAATAGAGACAGTAGATCTAGCTGGTCTGTCATAACATAATAGAGACAGTATATCTAGCTGGTCTGTCATACTATAAAAGAGACAGTAGATCTAGCTGGTCTGTCATATTATAATAGAGACAGTATATCTAGCTGGTCTGTCATACTATAAAAGAGACAGTAGATCTAGCTGGTCTGTCATATTATAATAGAGACAGTAGATCTAGCTGGTCTGTCATATTATAATAGAGACAGTAGATCTAGCTTGTCTGTTATAATATAATAGAGACATAGAGACAGTAGATCTAGCTGGTTTGTCATATTATAATTGAAACAGTAGATCTAGCCTGTCTTTCATAATATAACAGAGACATTAGATCTAGCTGGTCTGTCATAATATAACAGAGACAGTAGATCTAGCTGGTTTGTTATAATACAATAGAGACAGTATATCTAGCTGGTCTGTCATATTACAATAGAGACAGTAGATCTAGCTGGTCTACCATAATATAATAGAGACAGTAGATCTAGCTGGTCTGTCATATTATAATAGAGACAGTAGATCTAGCTCTTCTGTCATGTTATAATAGAGACAGTAGATCTAGCTGGTCTGTCATAATATAACAGAGACATTAGACCTAGCTGGTCTGTCATAATATAATAGAGACAGTAGATCTAGCTGGTCTGTCATAATATAATAGAGACAGTAGATCTAGCTGGTCTGTCATAATATAATAGAGACATTAGATCTAGCTGGTCTGTCATAATGTAATAGAGACAGTAGATCTAGCTGGTCTGTCATAATATAATAGAGACAGTAGATCTAGCTGGTCTGTCATAACATAATAGAGACAGTAGATCTAGCTGGTCTGTCATAATGTAATAGAGGCAGTAGATCTAGCAGGTCTGTCATAATATAATAGGGACAGTAGATCTAGCTGGTCTGTCATAATATAATAGAGACAGTAGATCTAGCTGGTCTCTCATAATATAATAGAGACAGTAGATCTAGCTGGTCTGTCATAATATAATAGAGACAGTATATCTAGCTGGTCTGTCATACTATAAAAGAGAGAGTAGATATAGCTGGTCTGTCATAACATAATAGATACAGTAGATCTAGCTGGTCTGTCATACCATAATACAGACAGTAGATCTAGCTGGTCTGTCATAATGTAATAGAGGCAGTAGATCCAGCTGGTCTGTCATATTATAATAGAGACAGTAGATCTAGCTGGTCTGTCATAATATAATAGAGACAGCAGATCTAGCTGGTCTCTCATAATATAATAGAGACAGTAGATCTAGCTGGTCTGTCATAATATAATAGAGACAGTATATCTAGCTGGTCTGTCATACTATAAAAGAGACAGTAGATCTAGCTGGTCTGTCATAATATAATAGAGACAGTAGATCTAGCTGGTCTCTCATAATTGAATAGAGACAGTAGATCTACCTGGTCTGTCATATTATAACAGAGACACTTGATCTAGCTGGTCTGGCATAATGTAATAGAGACATGAGACCTAGCTGGTCTGTCAAAATATAATAGAGACTGTAGATCTAGCTGGTCTGTCATAATATAATAGAGACAGTAGATCTAGCTGGTCTGTCATAATATAATAGAGACAGTAGATCTAGCTGGTCTGTCATAACATAATAGAGACAGTAGATCTAGCTGGTCTGTCATAATGTAATAGAGGCAGTAGATCTAGCTGGTCTGTCATAATATAATAGGGACAGTAGATCTAGCTGGTCTGTTATAATATAATAGAGACAGTAGATCTAGCTGGTCTGTCATAATATAATAGAGACAGTAGATTTAGCTGGTCTCTCATAATATAATAGAGACAGTAGATCTAGCTGGTCTGTCATAATATAATAGAGACAGTATATCTAGCTGGTCTGTCATACTATAAAAGAGACAGTAGATCTAGCTGGTCTGTCATAATATAACAGAGACAGTAGATCTAGCTGGTTTGTTATAATATAACAGAGACAGTAGATCTACCTGGTCTCATAATGAATAGAGACAGTATATCTAGCTGGTCTGTCATATTATAATAGAGACAGTAGATCTAGCGTGTCTACCATAATATAATAGAGACTTAGAGACAGTAGATCTAGCTGGTTTGTCATATTATAATAGACACAGTAGACCTAGCTGGTCTCTCATAATATAATAGAGACAGTAGATCTAGCTGGTCTGTCATAATATAATAGAGACAGTAGATCTAGCTGGTCTGTCATATTATAATAGAGACAGTAGATCTAGCTGGTCTGTCATATTATAATAGAGACAGTAGATCTAGCTGGTCTGTCATATTATAATAGAGACAGTAGATCTAGCTGGTCTGTCATAATATAACAGAGACATTAGACCTAGCTGGTCTGTCATAATATAATAGAGACAGTAGATCTAGCTGGTCTGTCATAATATAATAGAGACAGTAGATCTAGCTGGTCTGTCATAATATAATAGAGACAGTAGATCTAGCTGGTCTGTCATAACATAATAGAGACAGTAGATCTAGCTGGTCTGTCATAATATAATAGAGACAGTAGATCTAGCTGGTCTGTCATAACATAATAGAGACAGTAGATCTAGCTGGTCTGTCATAATGTAATAGAGGCAGTAGATCTAGCTGGTCTGTCATAATATAATAGAGACAGTATATCTAGCTGGTCTGTCATACTATAAAAGAGACAGTAGATCTAGCTGGTCTGTCATATTATAATAGAGACAGTAGATCTAGCTGGTCTGTCATATTATAATAGAGACAGTAGATCTAGCTTGTCTGTCATAATATAATAGAGACATAGAGACAGTAGATCTAGCTGGTTTGTCATATTATAATAGAAACAGTAGATCTAGCCTGTCTTTCATAATATAACAGACACAGTAGATCTAGCTGGTCTGTCATATTATAATAGAGACAGTAGATTTAGCTGGTCTGTCATAATGTAAAAGAGACATGAGATCTAGCTGGTCTGTCATAATATAATAGAGACAGTAGATCTAGCTGATCTGTCATATTATAATAGAGACAGTAGATCTAGCTGGTCTGTCATATTATAATAGAGACAGTAGATCTAGCTGGTCTGTCATATTATAATAGAGACATTAGACCTAGCTGGTCTGTCATAATATAATAGAGACAGCAGATCTAGCTGGTCTGCCATAATATAATAGAGACAGTAGATCTAGCTGGTCTGTCATAATATAATAGAGACAGTAGATCTAGCTGGTCTGTCATAATATAATAGAGACAGTAGATCTAGCTGGTCTGTCATAACATAATAGAGACAGTAGATCTAGCTGGTCTGTCATAATGTAATAGAGGCAGTAGATCTAGCTGGTCTGTCATAATATAATAGGGACAGTAGATCTAGCTGGTCTGTTATAATATAATAGAGACAGTAGATCTAGCTGGTCTGTCATAATATAACAGAGACAGTAGATCTAGCTGGTTTGTTATAATATAACAGAGACAGTAGATCTACCTGGTCTCTCATAATTGAATAGAGACAGTATATCTAGCTGGTCTGTCATATTATAATAGAGACAGTAGATCTAGCGTGTCTACCATAATATAATAGAGACTTAGAGACAGTAGATCTAGCTGGTTTGTCATATTATAATAGACACAGTAGACCTAGCTGGTCTCTCATAATATAATAGAGACAGTAGATCTATGGTCTGTCATAACATAATAGAGACAGTAGATCTAGCTGGTCTGTCATAATGTAATAGAGGCAGTAGATCTAGCTGGTCTGTCATAATATAATAGGGACAGTAGATCTAGCTGGTCTGTTATAATATAATAGAGACAGTAGATCTAGCTGGTCTGTCATAATATAATAGAGACAGTAGATCTAGCTGGTCTCTCATAATATAATAGAGACAGTAGATCTAGCTGGTCTGTCATAATATAATAGAGACAGTATATCTAGCTGGTCTGTCATACTATAAAAGAGACAGTAGATATAGCTGGTATGTCATAACATAATAGATACAGTAGATCTAGCTGGTCTGTCATACCATAATACAGACAGTAGATCTAGCTGGTCTGTCATAATGTAATAGAGGCAGTAGATCCAGCTGGTCTGTCATATTATAATAGAGACAGTAGATCTAGCTGGTCTGTCATAATATAATAGAGACAGCAGATCTAGCTGGTCTCTCATAATATAATAGAGACAGTAGATCTAGCTGGTCTGTCATAATATAATAGAGACAGTAGATTTAGCTGGTCTCTCATAATATAATAGAGACAGTAGATCTAGCTGGTCTGTCATAATATAATAGAGACAGTAGATCTAGCTGGTCTGTCATAATGTAAAAGAGGCAGTAGATCTAGCAGGTCTGTCATAATATAATAGGGACAGTAGATCTAGCTGGTCTGTCATAATATAATAGAGACAGTAGATCTAGCTGGTCTCTCATAATATAATAGAGACAGTAGATCTAGCTGGTCTGTCATAATATAATAGAGACAGTATATCTAGCTGGTCTGTCATACTATAAAAGAGACAGTAGATCTAGCTGGTCTGTCATAACATAATAGATACAGTAGATCTAGCTGGTCTGTCATACCATAATACAGACAGTAGATCTAGCTGGTCTGTCATAATGTAATAGAGGCAGTAGATCTAGCTGGTCTGTCATAATATAATAGAGACAGTAGATCTAGCTGGTCTGTCATATTATAATAGAGACAGCAGATCTAGCTGGTCTCTCATAATATAGTAGAGACAGTAGATCTAGCTGGTCTCTCATAATTTAATAGAGACAGTAGATCTAGCTGGTCTGTCATATTATAACAGAGACACTTGATCTAGCTGGTCTGGCATAATGTAATAGAGACATGAGACCTAGCTGGTCTGTCAAAATATAATAGAGACTGTAGATCTAGCTGGTCTGTCATAATATAATAGAGACAGTAGATCTAGCTGATCTGTCATAATATAATAGAGACAGTAGATCTAGCTGGTCTGTCATAACATAATAGAGACAGTAGATCTAGCTGGTCTGTCATAATGTAATAGAGGCAGTAGATCTAGCTGGTCTGTCATAATATAATAGGGACAGTAGATCTAGCTGGTCTGTTATAATATAATAGAGACAGTAGATCTAGCTGGTCTGTCATAATATAATAGAGACAGTAGATTTAGCTGGTCTCTCATAATATAATAGAGACAGTAGATCTAGCTGGTCTGTCATAATATAATAGAGACAGTATATCTAGCTGGTCTGTCATACTATAAAAGAGACAGTAGATCTAGCTGGTCTGTCATAATATAACAGAGACAGTAGATCTAGCTGGTTTGTTATAATATAACAGAGACAGTAGATCTACCTGGTCTCTCATAATTGAATAGAGACAGTATATCTAGCTGGTCTGTCATATTATAATAGAGACAGTAGATCTAGCGTGTCTACCATAATATAATAGAGACTTAGAGACAGTAGATCTAGCTGGTTTGTCATATTATAATAGACACAGTAGACCTAGCTGGTCTCTCATAATATAATAGAGACAGTAGATCTAGCTGGTCTGTCATAATATAATAGAGACAGTAGATCTAGCTGGTCTGTCATATTATAATAGAGACAGTAGATCTAGCTGGTCTGTCATATTATAATAGAGACAGTAGATCTAGCTGGTCTGTCATAATGTAATAGAGGCAGTAGATCTAGCTGGTCTGTCATAATATAATAGGGACAGTAGATCTAGCTGGTCTGTTATAATATAATAGAGACAGTAGATCTAGCTGGTCTGTCATAATATAATAGAGACAGTAGATCTAGCTGGTCTCTCATAATATAATAGAGACAGTAGATCTAGCTGGTGTGTCATAACATAATAGAGACAGTAGATCTAGCTGGTCTGTCATAACATAATAGAGGCAGTAGATCTAGCTGGTCTGTCATAATATAATAGGGACAGTAGATCTAGCTGGTCTGTTATAATATAATAGAGACAGTAGATCTAGCTGGTCTGTCATAATATAATACAGACAGTAGATCTAGCTGGTCTGTCATAATGTAATAGAGGCAGTAGATCCTAGCTGGTCTGTCATAATATAATAGAGACAGTATATCTAGCTGGTCTGTCATAATATAAAGAGACAGTAGATATAGCTGGTCTGTCATAACATGAATAGATACAGTAGATCTAGCTGGTCTGTCATAACATAATAGAGACAGTAGATCTAGCTGGTCTGTCATAATGTAATAGAGACAGTAGATCTAGCTGGTCTGTCATATTATAATAGAGACAGTAGATCTAGCTGGTCTGTCATACTATAAAAGAGACAGTAGATCTAGCTGGTCTCTCATAATATAATAGAGACAGTAGATCTACCTGGTCTGTCATAATATAATAGAGACAGTATATCTAGCTGGTCTGGCATAATGTAAAGAGACATTAGATCTAGCTGGTCTGTCATAATATAATAGAGACAGTAGATCTAGCTGGTCTGTCATAATATAATAGAGACAGTAGATCTAGCTGGTCTGTCATAATATAACAGAGACAGTAGATCTAGCTGGTCTGTCATAACATAATAGAGAAATTAGACCTAGCTGGTCTGTCAAAATATAATAGAGACAGTAGATCTAGCTGGTCTGTCATAACATAATAGAGACAGTAGATCTAGCTGGTCTGTCATAATGTAATAGAGGCAGTAGATCTAGCTGGTCTGTCATAATATAATAGAGACAGTAGATCTAGCTGGTCTGTTATAATATAATAGAGACAGTAGATCTAGCTGGTCTGTCATAATATAATAGAGCCAGTAGATCTAGCTGGTCTGTCATAATATAATAGAGACAGTAGATTTAGCTGGTCTGTCATAATATAATAGAAACAGTATATCTAGCTGGTCTGTCATACTATAATAGAGACAGTATATCTAGCTGATCTGTCATACTATAAAGAGACAGTAGATCTAGCTGGTCTGTCATATATAATAGAGACAGTAGATCTAGCTGTGTCTGTCATAATATAATAGAGACTTAGAGACAGTAGATCTAGCTGGTTTGTCATATTATAATAGAGACAGTAGACCTAACTGGTCTGTCATAATATAATAGAGACAGTAGATCTAGCTGGTCTGTCATAATATAATAGAGACAGTAGATCTAGCTGGTCTGTCATATTATAATAGAGACAGTAGATCTAGCTGGTCTGTCATAATATAATAGAGACAGTAGATCTAGCTGGTCTGTCATACCATAATACAGACAGTAGATCTAGCTGGTCTGTCATAATGTAATAGAGACAGTAGATCTAGCTGGTCTGTCAATATACAATAGAGACAGTAGATCTAGCTGGTCTGACATAATTTAATAGAGACAGTAGATCTAGCTGGTCTGTCATAATATAATAGAGCCAGTAGATCTAGCTGGTCTGTCATAATGTAATAGAGACAGTAGATCTAGCTGGTCTGTCATAATATAATAGAGACAGTATATCTAGCTGGTCTGTCATTATATAATAGAGACAGTAGATCTAGCTGGTCTGTCATATTATAATAGAGACAGTAGATCTAGCTGGTCTGTCATATTATAATAGAGACAGTAGATCTAGCTTGTCTGTCATAATATAATAGAGACAGAGACAGTAGATCTAGCTGGTCTGTCATATTATAATAGAGACAGTAGATCTAGCTGGTCTGTCATAATATAATAGAGACAGTAGATCTAGCTGGTCTGTCATAATATAATAGAGAGAGTAGATCTAGCTGGTCTGTCATAATATAATAGAGACAGTAGATCTAGCTGGTCTGTCATAATATAATAGAGACAGTAGATCTAGCTGGTCTGTCATAATATAATACAGACAGTAGATCTAGCTGGTCTGTTATAATATAACAGAGACAGTAGATCTAGCTGGTCTGTCATAATATAATAGAGACAGTAGATCTAGCTGGTCTCTCATAATATAATAGAGACAGTATATCTAGCTGGTCTGTCATAATATAATAGAGACAGTATATCTAGCTGGTCTGTCATACTATAAAGAGACAGTAGATCTAGCTGGTCTGTCATATTATAATAGATACAGTAGATCTAGCTGGTCTGTCATACCTTAAGGGAACATTTCGGCATTTGCCGTATGGTTAGTGAGAAAGTGCACATTGCAAATGTACGGTCCCTTACTAGACGTCCGAAACGTTTTTAAAATTCGCGGACGGCGTCGGGCCGCGGCAGGGCCGGACCTACCAGGAAGTCATCAAATGAACTTTGTCGGACATTCGGTTTTCCGTTTCACAAAAATAATAAGATTTTGGTCATTTTTCCACTGTCCCAGAATATCCCACAGGGGGGCATAAGCAATCATATTGCTATCGGACAAAACATCACGATTCACGACGGGGCCTTATCTCGAAAACGGAAAATATTTCGAAGCCGAAACTCGGTGAGCGTAGGTTTGGCATAATGGGCAGTTGGCCCCGAACAAGATGGCGTCCAGGCCTCAACGGTTTTTGAGTTATGGCCATTTATCTGGGATTAAAGGTCCAAAATGAAAATAGAGAAATTATTTTTCCACTTCATGTCAAAGTCAAGGAGCCTCCGGTGTCAATAAAAAAAAAAAAGAACCAGCCATTTATCTATCGTCATTTAAGAGAAATCGTACAATGACAGATTGGTGATGTTCACGGATAGGTGTTTTTTTTTTTTTTCAACGGTTACAGATCTAGTTGCAGGGTGTTCTTACGAATCTTTTTAAAGTGTGCTGCGGAGCTCTGCGAGATTTCTGTGATTTTCTATGATTTTCTGAAATAACACACACTCACTAAACCCTCTGTAAATAACTCAGTTCTTAACGTAAAGACTTAAAACTCAGGATTCTGTAAAGGCATACCCCAATCAGGATATGGGTTTATTTATAGCTTCCTGTGCCAACCGGAAGTGCCTTAAATGATGTCATAGTGGCAGTTTCCAAGGGTTAAAAAGGTCAGATCTTTTCAAAACTTCATATGTGTGATTAGGCAATCCCCATAAACTGTAAGTCAGTCATTTCTCCCAACAGATGTCAAAGAAAAGCTCTCACACACACACAGCAAGGATGGAGTGACAAAGTGCGGTGCTTAAAGACACAGAGAGCAGGCAATGGCATTACCATAATCCCTAGGCCGTGCCGAGTTCAACGAGATATCCCGCTTGACCGTAGCTCGCTTGCATTTTACAACCATATTTTTATTTTTGGGTTACCAGGTGCCTATTTTAAACAGTCCATAAAGCACTCAGGGCGGCCCCCTGGATAGAGGGTCGTAGTAGGGTACTCCCATAGCGGGCATGGACAATAGGAGTCCCGGTAAATGCATTTACAACCATATTTTTATTTTTGGGTTACCAGTTGCACAACAACGCACGTGCATTTGCAATATGATTCTATAGTGAAAAAACACCACCAAATGGACATGATGAAATCAACACAACGAGTGATGGAAAGGAACAACTATCACTGCTCGGCCATCCTGTGTTCATCAGGCCAGTCAATTTTGCATTTTTGAGCATGTCAAATTTCATATGGTAAATGCCCATTGAACCATATTGCAAATGCACGTGCACTTGCAATATGATTGTATGTGAAAAGACATCACAAAATGGACAGGATGAAGTCAACACAACGAGCGATGGAAAGGAGCAACTATCACTGCCAGGCCATCCCGAGTTCATCTGGCCAGTCAATTTTGCATTTCTGCATGATTTTTGAGCATGTCAAATTTCATATGGTAAATGCCCATTGAACCATATTGCAAATGCACGTGCACTTGCAATATGATTGTATGTGAAAAGACATCACCAAATGGACATGATGAAATCAACACAACGAGTGATGGAAAGGAACAACTATCACTGCTCGGCCATCCTGTGTTCAGCATTTTATAGCATGACAAATTCGTGATGGTACCTGCCCATTGAACCATTGCAAATGCACAGTGACTTTGCAAAAGTAAGAAAACATAAACAAATGGACATAATGAAATCACCATTTTTTATTTTTGGGTTACCAGTTTGCACAACAATGCACGCACATTTGCAATATGATTCTATAGTGAAAAAACACCACCAAATGGACA
>NW_024607567.1:12500-30116 GCF_018296145.1 Oncorhynchus tshawytscha | reverse complement strand
TCTTCTTCCCCCTCTTCTTACCTAGCCTCTTCTTCCCTCCTCTTCTTACCTAGCCTCTTCTTCCCCTCCTCTTCTTACCTAGCCTCTTCTTCCCACTCCTCTTCTTATCCTAGGCCTCTTCTTCCCTAGCCTCTTCTTCCTCTCCTCTTCTTCACCCTAGCTCTTCTTCTTCCCTAGCCTCTTCTTCCCTCCTCTTCTTACCTATTTCTCTTCTTCCCTAGCCTCTTCTTCCCCTCCTCTTCTTCGCCTAGCCTCTTCTTCCACTCCTCTTCTTACCTAGCCTCTTCTTCCTCCTCTTCTTACCTAGCCTCTTCTTCCCCTCCTCTTCTTACTAGTCTCTTCTGCCTCCTCTTCTTACCTAGTACTCTTCTTCTCCCATCCTCTTCTTCCTAGTCTTCTTCCCTCTCCTCTTCTATACCTGGCCTCTTCTTCCCTCATCTTCTTCCCTAATATCTTCTTCACTCCTCTTCTTACTATCTACTTCTTCCTCCTCTTGCTTACCTAGCCTCTTCTTCCCTAGCCTCTTCTTACCCTACTACTCTTCTTCCCATCTCTATCTTCTTCTCCCTATTCATCTTCTTCCCCTATTATCTTCTTCCTCACTCTTCTTACCTATCTAGCCTCTTCTTCCCTCATTTATCTTACTAATATCTTTCTTCCTCCTATCTTCTTACCTAGCCTCTTCTTCCCATTCCTCTTCTTCTACTTCCTATCTTCACTCTTCTTCCCATCTATCTTCGTTACCTATTTCATCTTCTTCCTACTCATCTTCTTACCTGGCCTCTTCTTCCCTCATCTTCTTGCCCTAATCATCATCTCTTCCCTCATCTTCTTACTCTATCTTCTTCTTCCCATCCTCTTCTTACCTAGCATCTTCTTCCCTCCACTTCTTACCTAGCTATCTTCTTCCCACTCCTCTTCTTACCTAGCCTCTTCTTCCTCACTCCTCTTTCATTACCTATCTATCTTCTTCCCTACTATTCTTCCATCCTCTTCTGCCTATTTCTTCTTCCCTATCTTCTTCCCTCTCCTCTTCTTACCCATCTCTTCTTCCTAGCCTCTTCTTCCCCTCCTCTTCTACCCTAGTCTCTTCTTCCCTCCTCTTCTTACCTAGTCTCTTCTTCCACTCATCTTCTTGCCTATTTCTCTTCTTCCCTAGCCTCTTCTGTCCCATCTCATCTTCTTACCCTAGCCTCTTCTTCCCTACCCTCTTCTTACCTAGCATCTTCTTCCCCTATCTTCTTACCTAGTATCTTCTTCCATCCATCTTCTTGCCTAGCTATCTTCTTCCCCTCATCTTCTTACCTAGTCTTCTTCATCATCTTCTTGCCCTATTTATCTTCTTCCCATCATCTTCTTACCTAGTCTCTTCTTCCCTATCATCTTCTTACCTAGTCATCTTTATTTCTCTCTATCTTCTTCCCTATCTCTTCTTACTAGCCTCTTCTTCCCATCATCTTCTTGCCTGGTATCTTCATTTCCCATCTATCTTCTTGCCTATTATCTTCTTCCCTCTATCTTCTTGCCTAGTATATTCTTCCTCATCTTCTTATAGGCTATCTTCTTCTTTACTGGCCTCTTCTTCCCTGGCCTCTTCTTCCCTAGCCTCTTCTTCCCACTCCTCTTCTTACCAAGCCTCTTCTTCTTACCTGGCCTCTTCTTCCACTCCTCTTCTTCCTGTCCTCTTCTTCCCTCCTCTTCTTACCAAGTCTCTTCTTCCCTAGCCTCTTCTTCCCCTCCTCTTCTTACCAAGTCTCTTCTTCCCTAGCCTCTTCTTCCTCCTCTTCTTCCTAATATCTTCTTCCCTCCTCTTCTTACCTAGCCTCATCTTCCCCTCCTCTTCTTACCTAGCCTCTTCTTCCCCCTCCTCTTCTTACTGGCCTCTTCTTCCTCCTCTTCTTACCTAGCCTCTTCTTCCTTCTTCCTAGCCTCTTCTTCCTATTTATATTCTTCCTCCTCTTCTTTTCTTCCTGATCCTCTTCTTTCCCTGGCCTCTTCTTCCATCATATTTCAGCTCTCTTCTTCCCATCTATGTTCTTGCCTGATAATATTCCTGTTATCTTTATTCCATCATCTTCTTGCCTGTTATCTTCTTCCACATCATCTTCTTGCCTATTTATCTTTATTTCCGCATCATCTTCTTGCCTGATATCTTCTTCCCATCTCATCTTCTTCTATTATCTTCTTTAAATCCTCTTTATTGCCTATTTATCTTCTTCCTCCATGTACCTGGCTTATCTTCTTCCACATCTATCTTCTTGCCTGTTATCTTTCTTTATCTTGTACCTATTTATCTTCTTCCCATCATCTTTCTTGTAAGGCTATAACTATTCCTATTTATCTTCTTCCCGAAGTATGGCTATTTCTATTTATATTTATTTCCATCATCTTTATTTCCCTGGACTCTTCATTCCATCATCTTTCTTGCCTATTATCTTCTTCCCATCATCTTCTTGCCTATTATCTTTATTCCCATCATCTTCTTGCCTATTTATCTTCTCTTCTTCCCTGGCCTCTTCTTCCTCTATCTTCTTGCCTAGCCTCTTCTTCCACTCCTCTTCTTACCTAATAGCCTCTTCTTCCCCTCCTCTTCTTACCTAATGTCTTCTTCCCCTCCTCTTCTTACCTAGCCTCTTCTTCCCATCCTCTTCTTACCCCTAGACTCTTCTTCCCCTCCTCTTCTTACCTAGTCTCTTCTTCCCTTGCTGTTCTTCATCATTATTTGCCTCTATGTTTGTTTACCATCATCTTCTTGCCTGTTATCTTCTTCCCGTCATGTTTTTCCATCATCTATTGCCTGTTTATCATTTCATCTTCTTCATCTTTAATTATTTCCTGCCTTTATCTTCTTCCCATCTGTTGTATCTTCTTCCTAGGTATCTCTTCTTCCTCCTATCTTCCTACCAAGTCTCTTCTTCCCTATCTTCTTCCCTCTCTTCTTACCTAGCCTCTTCTTCCCCTCCTCTTCTTACCTAGCCTCTTCTTCCCTCCTCTTCTTACCTAGCCTCTTCTTCCCCTCCTCTTCTTCCAAGTCTCTTCTTCCCTAGCCTCTTCTTCCTCCTCTTCTTGCCTGGCCTCTTCTTCCCATCCTCTTCTTACCTATTATCTTCTTCCATCATCTTCTTGCCTATTATCTTCTTCCTCCTCTTCTTACCTATTATCTTCTTCCCCTATTTCCTCCTCTTCTTCCTCTCTTCTTCCCTAGCCTCTTCTTCCCCTCCTCTTCTTACCTAGCCTCTTCTTCCCCTCCTCTTCTTACCTAGCCTCTTCTTGCCACTCCTCTTCTTACCTAGCCTCTTCTTCACCTCCTCTTCTTACCTAGCCTCTTCTTCCCATCCTCTTCTTACCTATTCTTCTTCCCACTCCTATTCTTACCTAGCCTCTTCTTCCTCCTCTTCTTACCTAGTATCTTCTTCACATCATCTTCTTACCCTAGTCTCTTATTCCCCATCCTCTTCTTACCTAGCCTCTTCTCCTCCTATTCTTACCTAGCCTCTTCTTCCCACTCCTCTTCTTACCTGGCCTCTTCTTCACACTCATCTTCTTACCTAGTCTCTTCTTCCATCCTCTTCTTACCTAGCCTCTTCTTCCTCCTATTCTTACCTAGCCTCTTCTTCCCACTCCTCTTCTTACCTAGCATCTTCTTCCCTACTTCTTACCTAGCCTCTTCTTCCCTCCTCTTCTTCCCTAGCCTCTTCTTCCCATCCTCTTCTTACCTAGCCTCTTCTTCCCGTCACTTCTTCTCTTCTTACCTCCATGTACCTATCTTCTTCCCTCCTCTTCTTACCTAGCCTCTTCTTCCCTCCTCTTCTTACCTAGTCTCTTCTTCCCTATTCCTATTCTTACCCTGGCCTCTTCTTCCTAGCCTCTTCTTCCTCTAGCCTCTTCTTCCCCTCCTCTTCTTCCCCCTAGCCTCTTCTTCCCCTCCTCTTTTCCCTAGACTCTTCTTCCCACCTCTTCTTACTAGTCTCTTCTTCCCCTCCTCTTCTTACAAGTCTCTTCTTCCCTAGCCTCTTCTTCCCCTCCTCTTCTTACCTGGTCTCTTCTTCCCCTCTTCTTAGCCTCTTCTTCCTCCTCTTCGTTTCCCTAATATCTTCTTCCCACTCCTCTTCTTACCTATTTCTTCTTCCTGGATTCTTACCTTTAGCCTCTTTTCCCCTCCTCTTCTTACCTATTTATCTTCTTCCTCATCTTCTTGCCTGGTATCTTCTTCCCATCATCTTCTTGCCTCTTTAGCTTCCCTATTTATCTTCTTCCTAGCCTATTTATCTTCCATCATCTTCTTGCCTATTTATCTTCTTCATATCATCTTCTTCTGTTGCCTTCTTGCCTATTATCTTTTCCTGATATCAATCTTCTTGCCTAGCCTCTTCTTCCCCTCCTCTTCTTACCTAGCCTCTTCTTCCCATCCTCTTCTTACCTAGCCTCTTCTTCCCCTCCTCTTCTTACCTAGCCTCTTCTTCCCTAGCCTCTTCTTCCCCCTCCTCTTCTTACCTAGCCTCTTCTTCCCTAGCTCCTCTTCTTACCTAGCCTCTTCTTCCTCCTCTTCTTCCTAGACTCTTCTTCCCTCCTCTTCCTGGTATAGCCTCTTATTTCCTCTTGTTCCCTGGTATCTTCTTCCCCTCCTCTTCTTCCTGGTATCTTCTTCCATCCTCTTTTCCTAGCCTCTTCTTCCCTAGCTCTTCTCTTCTTCTTCCTAGCCTCTTCTTCCCCTCCTCTTCTTACCAAGTATCTTCTTCCCTAGCCTCTTCTTCCCCTCCTCTTTTCCCTGGTACTCTTTTTCCCTCATCTTCTTTGTTCTTTATTATCTTTCTTCCTGGCATCTTCTCATCTTATAGCCTCTTCTTGCCTATTTCCATCTTGTTATTTCTTCCATCTTCTTCTTTACTCTAGCCTCTTCTTCCCTCATCTTCTTGCCATCTTTCTTCCACTATCTTTATTCCCTGCCTATATCTTCTTCCCTCCTCTTCTTGCCTAGATCTCTTCTTCCCTCCTCTTCTTCCTCCTCTTCTTCCCTCCTCTTCTTCCTATCTTCTTCCCCTCCTCTTTCTTCCCCTCCTCTTCTTCCCTAGCCTCTTCTTCCCCTCCTCTTCTTACCTAGTCTCTTCTTCCCATCCTCTTCTTACCTATTTATCTTCTTCCATCATCTTCTTCTTCCTCATCTAGACTCTTTCTTCTATCCTCTTCTTGCCTATCTTATCCTTCCTCTTCTTACCTATTATCTTCTTCCCTATCCTCTTCTTCCCTCCTCTTCTTCCCGTCTTTATCATCATCTTCTTCCCTGGCCTCTTCTTCCCTCCTCTTCTTCCCTCATGTTCTTTTTCCCATTGCATCTCTTCTTACCTATTTATCTTCTTCCCACATCATATTCTTGCCAGGCCTCTTCTTCCCTATTTATCTTCTTCCCTATCTTCTTGCCTATTATCTTCTTCCCATCACTCTTCTTGCAAGTCTCTTCTTCACTAGCCTCTTCTTCCCTCATCTCTTCTTACCCTATCTCTTCTTCCCACTCCTCTTCTTACCTAGCCTCTTCTTCCCCTCCTCTTCTTACCTAGCCTCTTCTTCCCATCATCCTCTTCTTACCTAGCCTCTTCTTCCCCTCATCTTCTTCCTGGTATCTTCTTCCATCATCTTTAGCCTCTTCTTCCCCTCCTCTTTCTTACCTAGCCTCTTCTTCCCCTGTATTCTTATCCTTCTTGCCTATTCTTCTTCCCATCATCTTCTTACCTAATCTTCTTCTTCCATCCTCTTCTTACCCTGTCTTCTTCCCTAGCCTCTTCTTCCCCTATCTTCTTACCAAGTCTCTTCTTCCTTAGCCTCTTCTTCCCTCCTCTTCTTGCCTAATCTCTTCTTCCCTAGCCTCTTCTTCCCCTCCTCTTCTTACCCTGGGATCTCTTCTTCCCCTCCTCCTTCTTCTTCCTAGCCTCTTCTTCCCATCACTCTTCTTACCTAGTCTCTTCTTCCAGGATCCTCTTCTTGCCTAGCCTCTTCTTCCCCTCCTCTTCTTACCTATTTATCTTCTTCCCTCCCTCTTCTTGCCTAGCCTATCTTCTTCCCATCATCTTCTTATTATCTTCTTTCCTTCTATTTACCTATCATTTCTTCTTCCCATCTCTTCTTTCCCTATTATCTTCTTCCCTCATCTTCTTGCCTGGCCTCTTCTTCCCTATCATCTTCTTCTTCAGCCTCTATCTTCTTGCCTAGCCTCTTTATTTCTAGCCTCTTCTTCCCCTCCTCTTCTTCCCTCCTCTTCTTGCTATTTATCTTCTTCCCTCATCTTTCTTCCCTAGACTCTTCTTCCCTCCTCTTCTTACCATCTGTTCTTCCCACTCCTCTTCTTACCTAGCCTCTTCTTCCCTAGACTCTTCTTCCCCTCCTCTTCTTACCAGTCTCTTCTTCCTATCCTCTTCTTACCTCATCTTCTTCCCTCCTCTTCTTACCCTAGACTCTTCTTCCCTATCTTCTTCCTATTATCTTCTTCCCCTCCTCTTCTTCCCATCCTCTTCTTCCCTATCCTCTTCTTCCCCTCCACTTTTACCTATTATCTTCTTCCTCATCTTCTTGCCTGGCCTCTTCTTCCCATCATCTTCTTGCCTAGCCTCTTCTTCCCACTCCTATTCTTGCCAAGCCTCTTCTTCCCTAGCCTCTTCTTCCCTAGCCTCTTCTTCCTCCTCTTCTTACCAAGTCTCTTCTTCCTAGCCTCTTCTTCCCCTCCTCTTCTTACCTAGCCTCTTCTTCCCTCCTCTTCTTACCTAGCCTCTTCTTCCCTCCTCTTCTTCTTTTCTTCCCTAGCCTCTTCTTCCCCTCCTTACTTCTTCCCTAGCCTCTTCTTCCTCTTCTTACCTAGCCTCTTCTTCCCCTCTTCTTACCTAGCCTCTTCTTCCCCTCCTCTTCTTACCTAGCCTCTTCTTCCCACTCCTCTTCTTACTAGCCTCTTCTTCCTAATATCTTCTTCCCCTAGCCTCTTCTTCCCCTCCTCTTCTTACCTAGCCTCTTCTTCCCTCCTCTTCTTACCTAGTCTCTTCTTCCTAGCCTCTTCTTCCCCTCCTCTTCTTACCTAGCCTCTTCTTCCCTCATCTTCTTCCTAGCCTCTTCTTCCCCTCACTCTTCTTGCCTGGCCACTCTTCTTCACTCCTCTTCTTACCTAGCCTCTTCTTTCCCATCCTCTTCTTGCCTGGCCTCTTCTTCCTCCTCTTCTTGCCTAATATCTTCTTCCCCTTCTCCTCTTCTTACCTAGCCTCTTCTTCCTATTCTTCTCTTCTTACCTAGCCTCTTCTTCCCTCCTCTTCTTACTAGCCTCTTCTTCCCTAGTATCTTCTTCCCTAGCCTCTTCTTCCCTCCTCTTCTTACCAGTCTCTTCTTCCCTAGCCTCTTCTTCCCCTTCCTCTTCTTCCTGGACTCTTCTTCCCTCCTCTTCTTGCCTGGCCTCTTCTTCCCCTCCTCTTCTTACCTAGCCTCTTCTTCCCCTCCTCTTCTTGCCTATTATCTTCTTCCCACTCATCTTCTTACCTTCCTAGCCTCTTCTTCCCTAGCCTCTTCTTCCCCTCCTCTTCTTCCCTAGCCTCTTCTTCCCTCCTCTTCTTACCAAGTCTCTTCTTCCCCTAGCCTCTTCTTCCCCTCCTCTTCTTTGTATTTCTTACCTTATCTTCTTCCTGGCCCTCTTTCTTCTTGCCTCTTCTTCCCTCTCTTCTTGCCTGTTCTCTTCTTCCCTAGCCTCTTCTTCCCCCTCATCTTCTTGCCTGGTATCTTCTTCCCATCTCTTCTTACCTGGTATCTTCTTCCCCTCCTCTTCTTACCAGGTCTCTTCTTCCCTAGCCTCTTCTTCCCCTCCTCTTCTTACCTAGCCTCTTCTTCCCCTCCTCTTCTTACCTAGCTCTTCTTCCCCTCCTCTTCTTACCTGGCCATCTTTATTACCTATTTATCTTCCTGTTATCTTCTTCCTGTTCTTCTTGCCTAGTATCTTCTTCCCATTCTATCTTCTTGCCTAATTTATCTTCTTCCCTCCTCTTCTTATCCAATCCTCTTCTTCCCTATTTATCTTCTTCCTAGCCTCTTCTTCCCTCTCTTCTTGCCTGTTATCTTCTTCTTCCCTTGCCTGGCCTCTTCTTCCTCCTCTTCTTACCTAGCCTCTTCTTCCTACTCTCCTCTTCCCTGGCCTCTTCTTACCTTCTTCTTCCTCTCTTCTTACCTAGCCTCTTCTTCCCTCCTCTTCTTACCTAGACTCTTCTTCCTCCTCTTCTTCCTATTCTCATCTTCTTACCTATTCTTCTTCCCCTCCATCTTCTTACCTAGCCTCTTCTTCCCCTCCTCTTCTTACCTTGCCTCTTCTTCCCACTCCTCTTCTTACCTGGCCTCTTCTTCCCCATCCTATTCTTGCCTCCTCTTCTTCCCTAGCCTCTTCTTCCCTAGCCTCTTCTTCCCCTCCTCTTCTTACCAAGTCTCTTCTTCCCTAGCCTCTTCTTCCCCTCCTCTTCTTACCTGGCCTCTTCTTCCCCTCCTCTTCTTACCTAGCCTCTTCTTCCCCTCATCTTCTTCCCTCTCTTCTTTCCTAGCCTCTTCTTCCCCTCCTCTTCTTGCCTCCTCTTCTTCCCCTCCTCTTCTTCCTAGCCTCTTCTTCCCCTCCTCTTCTTCCCTAGCCTCTTCTTCCCCATCATCTTCCTGTTATCCTGGCCATCTTCTTCCCCTCCTCTTCTTACCCTGGCCTGGTTCTTTATTTAAATCATCTTCTTGCCTGGTATCTTCTTCCATCATCTTCTTGCCTGTTATCTTCTTTTCCCATCATTCTTGCCTGTTTAATCTTCTTCCTATTTTATCTTCTTCCTGCTTTCTTTACCTAGCCTCTTCTTCCTCCTCTTCTTACCTAGCCTCTTCTTCCCTCCTCTTCTTTGCCTAGCCTCTTCTTCCCACTCCTCTTCTTACCAAGCCTCTTCTTCCCATCCTCTTCTTTACCTAGCCTCTTCTTCCCTCCACTTCTTCCCTAGCCTCTTCTTCCCTCCTCTTCTTCCTAGACTCTTCTTCCCTCCTCTTCTTACCTATTTATCTTCTTCCCTCCTCTTCTTGCCAGCCTCTTCTTCCTATTATCTTCTTCCTCCTCTTCTTCCCTCCTCTTCTTCTTGCCAAGTCTCTTCTCCCTAGCCTCTTCTTCCCCTCCTCTTCTTCCTAGACTCTTCTTCCCTCTTTCTTACCCTAGGCCTCTTCTTCCACTCCTCTTCTTACCTGGCCTCTTCTTCCCCTCCTCTTCTTACCTAGCCTCTTCTTCCCCTCCTCTTCTTACCTAGCCTCTTCTTCCCCTCCTCTTCTTACCAAATCTCTTCTTCCCTAGCCTCTTCTTCCCCTCCTCTTCTTCCCTAGCCTCTTCTTCCCCTCCTCTTCTTACCAAGTCTCTTCTTCCCTAGCCTCTTCTTCCCCTCCTCTTCTTCCCTAGACTCTTCTTCCCCTCCTCTTCTTACCTATTCTCTTCTTCCCACTCCTCTTCTTGCCTGGCCTCTTCTTCCCATCCTCTTCTTCCCTAGCCTCTTCTTCCCCTCCTCTTCTTCCCTCCTCTTCTTGCCTGGCCTCTTCTTCCCCTCCTCTTCTTCCTGGACTCTTCTTCCTCCTCTTCTTACCTAGCCTCTTCTTCCCTCCTCTTCTTACCTAATATCTTCTTCCCTCCTCTTCTTACCTAGCCTCTTCTTCCCACTCATCTTCTTACCTGGCCTCTTCTTCCTCCTCTTCTTGCCTATTTATCTTCTTCCCTAGCCTCTTCTTCCCTGTCTTCTTCCTATTCCCTATCTTCTTCCCTCTCATATCTCTTCTTGCCTATTTATCTTCTTCCATCATCTTCTTGCCTATTTATCTTCCTCATCTTCTTGCCTGGCCTCTTCTTCCCTCCTCTTCTTACCTAGCCTCTTCTTCCCTCCTCTTCTTACCTGGCCTCTTCTTCCCACTCCTCTTCTTACCTAGCCTCTTCTTCCCATCCTCTTCTTGCCTATTTATCTTCTTCCCCTCCTCTTCTTACCTAGCCTCTTCTTCCCCAATAGCCTCTTCTTCCCTAGCCTCTTCTTCCCTCTCCTCTTCTTACCTAGTCTCTTCTTCCCTAGCCTCTTCTTCCCCTCCTCTTCTTACCCTCCTCTTCTTCCCCTCCTCTTCTTCCTAATATCTTCTTCCCTCATCTTCTTGCCTAGCCTCTTCTTCCCCTCCTCTTCTTACCTATCTTCTTTATCCATCTTCTTACCTGCCTCTTCTTCCCTCCTATTCTTAATATTATCTTATTTCTGGTATCTTCTTCCCCTCATCTTCTTCCTGGTATATCTTCTTCCCTAGGTCTCTTCTTCCCTATTTATCTTCTTCCTCCTCTTCTTACCTATATCTTCTTCCCACTCATCATCTTTTATATTTATCTTCTTCCCTCATCTTTCTTGCCTAGTCTTCTTTCCTATTTTGTATCTTCTTCCCCTCCTCTTCTTCCTAGACTCTTCTTCCTCCCTTCTTGCTCTTCTTCCACCTGGTATCTTCTTCCCATCTCTTCTTGCCTGGTATCTTCTTCCCATCATCTTCTTGCCTATTTATCTTCTTCCCATCATCATCTGTACCTGTTATCTTCTTCCCCTCCTCTTGTTGCCTGGCCTCTTCTTCCCATCCTCTTCTTGCCTATTATCTTCTTCCCATCTTTCCCCTTACCTTTTGGCCTCTTCTTCCCCTCCTCTTCTTACCTAGTATCTTTATTTCCTATCTTCTTCCCTATTATCTTCTTCCCTCCTCTTCTTCAATCTCTTCTTCCCTGTCATTCTTTCCCTCATCTTCTTGCCTGGTATCTTCTTCCCTCATCTTCTTACCTATCTTCTTCCCCTCCTCTTCTTACCTGGCCTCTTCTTCCCCTCCTCTTCTTGCCTGGTATCTTCTTCCACTCCTCTTCTTACCTGGTATCTTTATTCCCATCATCTTTGTACCTCATCTATCTTCTTTATATTTATCTTCTTCCCTCATCTTCTTGCCTGGTATCTTTTTTTATCATCTTTCTGTTATCCATCATGTTCTTCCCTCTTTTCTTTTGTACCTGGTATCTTCTTCCCATCATCTTCTTGCCTATTTATCTTCTTCCTCTCATCTTCTTGCCTAGTATCTTCTTCCTCTCCTCTTCTTGCCTGTTATCTTCTTCCAACTCCCTCTTCTTACTAATAGCCTCTTTTCCTCATCTTCTTGCCTATTTATCTTCTTCCCCTCCTCTTCTTGCCTATTTATCTTCTTCCCATCCTCTTCTTGCCAAGCCTCTTCTTCCCTAGCCTCTTCTTCCCCTCCTCTTCTTTACAATCTCTTCTTCCCTAGCCTCTTCTTCCCTCCTCTTCTTCCCTGACTCTTCTTCCTCCTCTTCTTCCCTATTATCTTCTTCCCTCCTCTTCTTACCTAGCCTCTTCTTCCCCTCCTCTTCTTCCCTAGACTCTTCTTCCCCTCCTCTTTTTACCTAGCCTCTTCTTCCCTAGCCTCTTCTTCCCTCCTCTTCTTACCTAGCCTCTTCTTCCCCTCCTCTTCTTCCCTGGATCTTCTTCCCTCCTCTTCTTACCTAGCCTCTTCTTCCTCCTCTTCTTACCTAGCCTCTTCTTCCCACTCCTCTTCTTACCTAGCCTCTTCTTCCCACTCCTCTTCTTACCAATCCTCTTCTTCCCTAGCCTCTTCTTACCTAGCCTCTTCTTCCCACTCCCCTTCTTACCTAGCCTCTTCTTCCCACTCCTCTTCTTACCAATCCTCTTCTTACCTAGCCTCTTCTTCCTTAGCCTCTTCTTCCCCTCCTCTTCTTACCAAGTCTCTTCTTCCCTAGCCTCTTCTTCCCCTCCTCTTCTTCCCTAGACTCTTCTTCCCCTCCTCTTCTTACCTAGCCTCTTCTTCCCCTCCTCTTCTTACCTAGCCTCTTCTTCCCCTCCTCTTCTTACCTAGCCTCTTCTTCCCACTCCTCTTCTTACCTAGCCTCTTCTTCCCCTCCTCTTCTTACCAATCCTCTTCTTCCCTAGCCTCTTCTTCCCCCTCTTCTTCCTCCTCTTCTAGACTCTTCTTCCCCTCCTCTTCTTACCTAGCCTCTTCTTCCCTCCTCTTCTTACCTAGCCTCTTCTTCACCTCCTCTTCTTGCCTATTATCTTCTTCCATCCTCTTCTCACCTAGCCTCTTCTTCCTCATCTTCTTCCCTAGCCTCTTCTTCCCTTCTCTTCTTCCTATTATCTTCTTCCCATCATCTTCTTGCCTATTTATCCTCTTCATCATCTTCTTACCTGGCCTCTTCTTCCCATCCTCTTCTTACCTAGCCTCTTCTTCCCTCCTCTTCTTTACCTAGCCTCTTCTTCCCCCCTCTTCTTGCCTGGCCTCTTCTTCCCTCATCTTGTTACCTAGCCTCTTCTTCCCTATCTTCTTTCCCCTCCTCTTCTTCCAGGTCTCTTCTTCCCTGGCCTCTTCTTCCTCCTCTTCTTCCCTGGACTCTTCTTCCCTCCTCTTCTTACCCTAGCCTCTTCTTCCCATCCTCTTCTTACCTAGCCTCTTCTTCCCATCCAGCTATTTCCTATTTATCTTCTTCCCTAGCCTCTTCTTCCCACTCCTCTTCTTACCAATCCTCTTCTTCCCACTCCTCTTCTTCCTAGCCTCTTCTTCCTCCCATCTTCCCTGGTATCTTCTTCCTCATCCTTTATTCCTAGTTCCCTCTTTCTTCCCTGGACTCCTTCCTTCTTACCTGGCCTCTTCTTCCCCTCCTCTTCTTGCCTAGCCTCTTATTTCACCTCCTCTTCTTACCTGGCCTCTTCTTCCCACTTCTCTTCTTACCTAGCCTCTTCTTCCCATCTCTTCTTGCCTAAATCTTCTTCTTCCTCTTCTTGTTGGCCTCTTCTTCCCACTTCTCTTCTTACCTAGCCTCTTCTTCCCATCCTCTTCTTACCTAGCCTCTTCTTCCACTCTCTTCTTACCTAGCCTCTTCTTCCCTCCTCTTCTTACCTAGCCTCTTCTTCCCCACTCTTCTTACCTAGCCTCTTCTTCCCCTCCTCTTATTACCTAGCCTCTTCTTCCTATTTATCTTCTTCCCTCCTCTTCTTACCAGGTCTCTTCTTCCCTAGCCTCTTCTTCCCCCTCTTCTTCTTCCCTAGACTCTTCTTCCCTCCTCTTCTTCCCTAGACTCTTCTTCCCATCCTCTTCTTACCTGGCCTCTTCTTCCCATCCTCTTCTTACCTGCCTCTTCTTCCCTCCATTCTTACCTAGCCTCTTCTTCCCTCCTCTTCTTACCTAGTCTCTTCTTCCCCTCCTCTTCTTACCTAGCCTCTTCTTCCCAGCCTCTTCTTACCTAGCCTCTTCTTCCCACTCCTCTTCTTACCTAGCCTCTTCTTCCTCTCATCTTCTTACCTAGCCTCTTCTTCCCCCTCTTCTTACCTAGCCTCTTCTTCCCCTCCTCTTCTTACCTAGCCTCTTCTTCCCACTCCTCTTCTTACCTAGCGCCTTCTTCCCACTCCTCTTCTTACCTAGCCTCTTCTTCCCACTCCTCTTCTTCCCTATCCTCTTCATCCCTAGCCTCTTCTTCCCTAGCCTTTTCTTACCTAGCCTCTTCTTCCCACTCCTCTTCTTACCTAGCCTCTTCTTCCCACTCGTCTTCTTCCCTAGCCTCTTCTTTCCTAGCATCTTCTACCCACTCCTCTTCCTCCCCAGACTCCTCTTCCCACCCCTCTTCTTACCTAGCCTCTTCTTCCCTAGCCTCTTCTTCCCCTCCTCTTCTTACCTAGCCTCTTCTTCCCCTCCTCTTCTTACCTAGCCTCTTCTTCCCCTCCTCTTCTTACCTATTATCTTCTTCCCCTCATCTTTTACCTATCCTCTTCTTCCCCCTCCTCTTCTTGCCTGGCCTCTTCTTCCCTCATCTTCTTACCTGGCGCCTTCTTCCCTCTCCTCTTCTTACCTAGCCTCTTCTTCCCTCCTCTTCTTACCTGGCCTCTTCTTCCCTAGACTCTTCTTCCCCTCCTCTTCTTACCTAGCCTCTTCTTCCCCTCCTCTTCTTACCTAGCCTCTTCTTCCCTAGACTCTTCTTCCCTCCTCTTCTTACCTAGCCTCTTCTTCCCCTCCTCTTCTTACCTAGCCTCTTCTTCCCTCCTCTTCTTACCTAGCCTCTTCTTCCCTAGACTCTTCTTCCCTCCTCTTCTTACCTAGTCTCTTCTTCCCTCCTCTTCTTACCTAGCCTCTTCTTCCCATCCTCTTCTTACCTAGCCTCTTCTTCCTAGCCTCTTCTTCCCCTCCTCTTCTTACCTAGCCTCTTCTTCCCCTCCTCTTCTTACCTAGCCTCTTCTTCCCCTCCTCTTCTTACCTAGCCTCTTCTTCCTCCTCTTCTTACCTAGTCTCTTCTTCCCCTCCTCTTCTTACCTAGCCTCTTCTTCCCTCCTCTTCTTACCTAGCCTCTTCTTCCCCTCCTCTTCTTACCTAGCCTCTTCTTCCCTCCTCTTCTTACCTAGCCTCTTCTTACCTAGCCTCTTCTTCCCTAGCCTCTTCCTCCCAAGCCTCTTCTTACCTAGCCTCTTCTTCCCCTCTATTCTTACCTATCCTCTTCTTCTCACTCCTCTTCTTCCCTAGCCTCTTCTTCCCACTCCTCTTCCCTAGCAGCTTCTTCCAACTCCTTTTCCTTCATAGCCTCTTCTACCCTAGCCTCTTCTTCCCTAGCCTCTTCTACCCACTCGTCTTCTTCCCTAGCCTCTTCTTTCCTAGCATCTTCTACCCACTCCTCTTCCTCCCCAGACTCCTCTTCCCCTCCTCTTCTTACCTAGCCTCTTCTTCCCACTCCTCTTCTTCCCTAGCCTCTTCTTCCCACTCCTCTTCCCTAGCCGCTTCTTCCAACTCCTTTTCCTTCATAGCCTCTTCTACCCTAGCCTCTTCTTCCCTAGCCTCTTCTACCCACTCGTCTTCTTCCCTAGCCTCTTCTTTCCTAGCATCTTCTACCCACTCCTCTTCCTCCCCAGACTCCTCTTCCAACTCCTCTTCTTCCCTAGGCTCTTCTTCCCTAGCATCTTCTACCCACTCCTCTTCCTCCCCAGACTCCTCTTCCAACTCCTCTTCTTCCCTAGGCTCTTCTTCCCTAGCTTCTTTCCACTCCTTTTCTTCACTAGCCTCTTCTTCCCACTCCTCTTCTTCACTAGCCTCTTCTTCCCACTCCTCTTCTTCACTAGCCTCTTCTTCCCACTCCTCTTCATCACTAGCCTCTTCTTCCAACTCCTCTTGTATAGTCTCTCCTTCAACTCCTCTTCTACCCACTCCTCATCTTCCCACTCCTCTTCTTCCCACTCCTCTCCATCATATTCCTCTATTTCTCTAGTGTGTTCTAACCTAGTATTTTCCTCCCGATCTGCATCTTCCCACTCCTCTTCTTCCATGACCTTCTCTTCAATAGCCTCTTATTGACATTCCTCTTCTTCCATGACCTTCTCTTCCATAGTCTCTTATTGCCATTCCTCTTCTTCCCACTCCTCTTCCTCCATAGTGTCTGCTTTCCACACCTCTTCTTCCCTATCCTCTTCATCCCTAGCCTCTTCTTCCCTAGCCTTTTCTTCCCTAGCCTCTTCTTCCCTCGCCTCTTCTTCCCTAGCCTCTTCTTCACTAGTCTCTTCTTCCCCAGTCTCTTCTTTTCTAGCCTCTTCTTTTCTAACCTCTTCCTCCCTAGCCTCTTCTTTTCTAGTCTCTTCTTCCCCAGCCTCTTCTTTCCCAACCTCTTCTTTCCTAGCCTCTTCTTTCCATCTTCTTCTTCCCTAGCCTCTTCTTTCCGTAGCCTCTTCTTCCCTAGCCTCTTCTTTCCTAGTCTCTTCTTACCCAGCCTCTTCTTACCCAGCCTCTTCTTTCCTAGCCTCTTCTTTCCCAGCCTCTTCTTCCCTAGCCTCTTCTTTCCCAGCCTCTTCTTTCCTAGTCTCTTGTTTCCTAGCCTCTTCTTTCCTAGTCTCTTCTTTCCTAGCCTCTTCTTCCCTCGCCTCTTCTTCCCTAGCCTCTTCTTCACTAGTCTCTTCTTCCCCAGTCTCTTCTTTTCTAGCCTCTTCTTTTCTAGCCTCTTCTTTTCTAGCCTCTTCTTCCCTAGCCTCTTCTTCCCTAGCCTCTTCTTTTCTAGCCTCTTCTTTTCTAGCCTCTTCTTTTCTAGCCTCTTCTTTTCTAGCCTCTTCTTCCCTAGCCTCTTCTTCCTTAGCCTCTTCTTTTCTAGCCTCTTCTTTTCTAGCCTCTTCTTTTCTAGCCTCTTCCTTCCTAGTCTCCTCTTCCCTAGTCTCTTCTGCCCACTCGTCTTCTTTCCTAGCCTCTTCTTTCCTAGCCTCTTCTTTCCTAGTCTCTTCTTTCCTAGCCTCTTCTTTCCCAGCCTCTTCTTCCCTAGACTCTTCTTCCCTAGCCTCTTCTTTCCTAGCCTCTTCTTTCCTAGTCTCTTCTTTCCTAGCCTCTTCTTTCCCAGCCTCTTCTTCCTTAGCCTCTTCTTCCCTAGTCTCTTCTTTCCCAGCCTCTTCTTTCCTAGTCTCTTCTTTCCTAGCCTCTTCTTTCCCAGCCTCTTCTTTCCCAGCCTCTTCTTTCCCAGCCTCTTCTTCCCTAACCTCTTCTTCCCTAGCCTCTTCTTTTCTAGTCTCTTCTTCCCCAGCCTCTTCTTTCCCAACCTCTTCTTTCCTAGCCTCTTCTTTCCATCTTCTTCTTCCCTAGTCTCTTCTTTCCCTAGCCTCTTCTTCCCTAGCCTCTTCTTTCCTAGTCTCTTCTTACCCAGCCTCTTCTTACCCAGCCTCTTCTTTCCTAGCCTCTTCTTTCCCAGCCTCTTCTTCCCTAGCCTCTTCTTTCCCAGCCTCTTCTTTCCTAGTCTCTTCTTTCCTAGCCTCTTCTTTCCTAGTCTCTTCTTTCCCAGTCTCTTCTTTCCTAGCCTCTTCTTTCCTAGCCTCTTCTTTCCCAGCCTCTTCTTTCCCAGCCTCTTCTTCCCTAACCTCTTCTTCCCTAGCCTCTTCTTTTCTAGTCTCTTCTTCCCCAGCCTCTTCATTCCCAACCTCTTCTTTCCTAGCCTCTTCTTTCCATCTTCTTCTTCCCTAGTCTCTTCTTTCCCTAGCCTCTTCTTCCCTAGCCTCTTCTTTCCTAGTCTCTTCTTTCCCAGCCTCTTCTTTCCTAGTCTCTTCTTTCCTAGCCTCTTCTTTCCTAGCCTCTTCTTTCCTAGCCTCTTCTTTCCCAGCCTCTTCTTTCCTAGTCTCTTCTTTCCTAGTCTCTTCTTTCCTAGTCTATTCTTTCCTAGTCTCTTCTTTCCTAGCCTCTTCTTTCCTAGCCTCTTCTTTCCCAGCCTCTTCTTTCCTAGTCTCTTCTTTCCTAGCCTCTTCTTTCCTAGTCTCTTCTTTCCTAGCCTCTTCTTTCCTAGCCTCTTCTTTCCTAGCCTCTTCTTTCCCAGCCTCTTCTTTCCTAGTCTCTTCTTTCCTAGTCTCTTCTTTCCTAGCCTCTTCTTTCCTAGCCTCTTCTTTCCCAGCCTCTTCTTTCCTAGCCTCTTCTTTCCTAGTCTCTTCTTTCCTAGCCTCTTCTTTCCTAGCCTCTTCTTTCCTAGCCTCTTCTTCTCCGCTGCTGCATTTAATTGCCAGTGTATTGCCAGTGTATTGTCAGTGTATTGCCAGTGTATTGTCAGTGTATTGCCAGTGTATTGCCAGT
>NW_024607567.1:0-10000 GCF_018296145.1 Oncorhynchus tshawytscha | reverse complement strand
ACAGGGTTTAGACAGGGATTAGATTGGGATTAGAGAGGGATTATACAGTGAGTAGACAGGGTTTAGACAGGGATTAGATTGGGATTAGAGAGGGATTATACAGTGAGTAGACAGGGTTTAGACAGGGATTAGATTGGGATTAGATGTGGATTTCATAGGAATTAGACAGGGATTAGATATAGATTAGATTGGGATTATACATGGATTAGATAGGGATTAGATATACATTAAACAGGGGTAAAACATTGATTAGATACCGATTAGAAAGGGATTAGGTACATATACGGATTAGACAGGGATTAGATAGGGATTCAAAAGCGATTACATATGGGTTAGACAGGGATTATGCAGCGATTAGACAGGGATTAGACATGGATTAGATAGGGTTTAGGAAGGGAATAAATACAAATAGAGATTACACAGGGATGAGAGAGAGAGAGAGAGAGAGAGAGAGAGAGAGAGAGAGAGAGAGAGAGAGAGAGAGAAGAGAGAGAGAGAGAGAGACAGATTTAAGAGAAGGACAGAGAAACAAATGTATCATCTGAGCGCATTCCAAAACCAGCTCCAAACACACATACACACACATATATATCTCTTTGGAGACAGCCAAGGAGGAGAGGGACTGGTGGCAGATGTAGAGGTGAGGGAGAGGGCAGGGCTGTCCTGCCCGCCCGGGGAGATTGGCATGTGTTCTCCGCGGGCCTCCTGTGGACCTGGGGTCAAAGTACATAAAAGAGCTAAATCCTGAAGCCTCCACTCGCCCCCTCAAACCCAACCCCCTTCCATCCTCTCTCCCCTTCAACCCAACCGCCTTCCATCCTCTCTCCCCTTCAACCCAACCCCTTCCATCCTCTCGCCCCTTCAACCCAACCCCTTCCATCCTCTCTCCCCTTCAACCCAACCCCTTCCCATCCTCTCTCACCTTCAACCCAACCCCTTCCATCCTCTCTCCCCTTCAACCCAACCTTCCCCTTACCTACCCTCCCTGCCCACTTTCGCCCCCTCTCAACTCCTTCAAACCCCTCGAACAAGACCCCTCTCTATCGCCTCCCCCAGCCTCCGCTCATCCCCCTTGAACTCCGTCCTCTCGTCCACCTCGCCCCAGACCCCAGCCTACTCTCATCCTCCTTGAACCCCGTCCTCTCATCCACCTCGCCCTAGACCCCAGCCTCCTCTCATCCCCTTTGAACCCCGTCCTCTCATCCACCTCGCCCTAGACCCCAGCCTTCTCTCATCCACCTCACCCTCTCATCCACCCCGTCCTCTCATCCACCTCGCCCCAGACCCCAGCCTCCTCTCATCCACCTCACCCTCTCATCGACCTCACCCTCTCATCCACCCTAGACCCCGGTCTCATCTGTCTACACCCTGTGATCTCAAAGAGACACATGTCTGTCTGACTGTCTGTCCACCCCATAATATCTTCCAGGTTTTGGGTCCTCCTCTCCTCCCCTACCTTCTCCTTCCACCTCTCCTCTCCAAAAAACAAAACAGGTCCAATCATCCATGTGCCACAGTATGGGATCTCTTTGGGGTTCAAATCCTGTGGCTCCCCATAAGCAAATATACAAATCCAGACACACACACACATAAAGGGTAATGACAATCAGAGAGGTGTTTCTCTGGGCCGTGGGTGGGGAGGGAGAAATCTAGAACTGAATCTGAAATAAAGAGAGTTGCTGGACAAGGGTAGTTCCAACGTAGGTTTAGAAGGTGGCAACATTTGTACGGGCAATAAAAACACGATGGACCTCACTGGGCTGCGATGGGAAACTCATGATTTAATTAACAGCAGAGAGACAGCCAGCCAAGCAACTCTAAATAGCACCCTATCCCCATCCTATGGAATAAGACATTACATTTGGGACACAGCTACGGGCTCCCGAGTGGATCAGCGGTCTAAAGCACTGCATCTCAGTGCAAGAGGCGTCACTACAGTCCCTGGTTCGAATCCAGGCTGTATCACATCAGGCCATGATTTGGCGGTGAACAATTGGCCCAACGTTATCCGGGTTTGGCCGGGTAGGCCGCCATTGTAAATAAGAATTTGTTCTTAACTGACTTGCCTGGTTAAATAAAATAAAAATATAATATCCTGTTTATTTCTCCTCAAGTAGAGCTGGTTCCAGACCTTACAGCTTGTTCTGCAAATCAGACCACAACTCTTCCTGCTTACAAGCAAAAACTCAAACAGGAAGTACTACTGACATGCTCAGTACGGAAGTGGTCAGATGAAGCAGATGCTAAGCTACAGGAAGGCTCTGCTAGCACAGACTGGAATATGTTCTGGGATTCATCCGATAACATGGAGGAGTTTACCACATCAGTCACCGGCTTCATTAATAAGTGCATCGACGACGTGGTCCCCACAGTGGTGATCGTGCGCACCGAAACCAGTAGGCATGAAATACAGGCAACATCCACACTAAGCTAAAGGCTTAGAGCTACCATGTTCAAGGAGCGGGACAATTATAAGAAATCCCAATAACTCCGAAGAGCTGTCAAACAGACAATGTGTAAAGTGTCGGCGTTACTCTGGACCCTGCTCTCTCTTTTGAAGAACAAATCAAGACCATTTCAAGGACAGCTTTTTCCATCTACGTAACATTGCAAAAATCAGAAACTTTCTGTCCAAAAATAATGCAGAAAAATTAATCCATGCTTTTGTCACTTCTAGGTTAGACTACTGCAATGCTCTACTTTCCGGCTACCCGGATAAAGCACTAAATAAACTTCAGTTGGTGCTAAATACGGCTGCTAGAATCCTGACTAGAACCAAAAATTTGATCATATTACTCCAGTGCTAGCCTCTCTACACTGGCTTCCTGTCAAAGCAAGGGCTGATTTCAAGGTTTTACTGCTAACCTACAAAGCATTACATGGGCTTGCTCCTACCTATCTCTCTGATTTGGTCCTGCCGTACATACCTACACGTACGCTACGGTCACAAGACGCAGGCCTCCTAATTGTCCCTAGAATTTCTAAGCAAACAGCTGGAGGCAGGACTTTCTCCTATAGAGCTCCATTTTTATGGAACGGTCTGCCTACCCATGTCAGAGACGCAAACTCGGTCTCAACCTTTAAGTCTTTACTGAAGACTCATCTCTTCAGTGGGTCGTATGATTGAGTGTAGTCTGGCCCAGGAGTGGGAAGGTGAACGGAAAGGCTCTGGAGCAACGAACCGCCCTTGCTGTCTCTGCCTGGCCGGTTCCCCTTTTCCACTGGGATTCTCTGCCTCTAACCCTATTACAGGGGCTGAGTCACTGGCTTACTGGGGCTCTCTCATGCCGTCCCTGGAAGGGGTGCGTCACCTGAGTGGGTTGATTCACTGATGTGGTCATCCTGTCTGGGTTGGCGCCCCCTTGGGTTTTGCCATGGCGGAGATCTTTGTGGGCTATACTCAGCCTTGTCTCAGGATGGTAAATTGGTGGTTGAAGATATCCCTCTAGTGGTGTGGGGCTGTGCTTTGGCAAAGTGGGTGGGGTTATATCCTTCCTGTTTGGCCCTGTCCGGGGTGTCCTCGGATGGGGCCACAGTGTCTCCTGACCCCTCCTGTCTCAGCCTCCAGTATTTATGCTGCAGTAGTTTATGTGTCGGGGGCTAGGGTCAGTTTGTTATATCTGGAGTACCTCTCCTGTCCTATTCAGTGTCCTGTGTGAATCTAAGTGTGCGTTCTCTAATTCTCTCTTTCTCTCTTTCTCTCTCGGAGGACCTGAGCCCTTGGACCATGCCCCAGGACTACCTGACATGATGACTCCTTGCTGTCCCCAGTCCACCTGGCCGTGCTGCTGCTCCAGTTTCAACTGTTCTGCCTTATTATTATTCAACCATGCTGGTCATTTATGAACATTTGAACATCTTGGCCATGTTCTGTTATAATCCCCACCCGGCATAGCCAGAAGAGGACTGGCCACCCCACATATGCTCTCTCTAATTCTCTCTTTCTTTCTCTCTCTCTCTCTCTCTCTCTCGGAGGACCTGAGCCCTAGGACCATGCCCCAGGACTTCCTTAACATGATGACTCCTTGCTGTCCCCAGTCCACCTGACCGTGCTGCTGCTCCAGTTTCAACTGTTCTGCCTTATTATTATATGACCATGCTGGTCATTTATGAACATTTGAACATCTTGGCCATGTTCTGTTGTAATCTCCACCCGGCACAGCCAGAAGAGGACTGGACACCCCACATAGCCTGGTTCCTCTCTAGGTTTCTTCCTAGGTTCTGGCCTTTCTAGGGAGTTTTTCCTAGCCACCGTGCTTCTACACCTGCATTGCTTGCTGTTTGGGGTTTAAGGCTGGGTTTCTGTACAGCACTTTGAAATATCAGCTGATGTACGAAGGGCTATATAAATAAATTTTTGATTTGTGTGTAGAGTCCAGTTTGTGTGTAGAGTCCAGCTCTACCCACACACTGACTCTACCCACACACTGGACTCTACCCAACACACTGGACTCTACCCAACACACTGGACTCTACCCACACACTGGACTCTACCCAACACACTGGACTCTACCCACACACTGGACTCTACCGAACACACTGGACTCTACCGACACACTGGACTCTACCGAACACACTGGACTCTACCCACACACTGGACTCTACTGAACACACTGGACTCTACCCACACACTGGACTATACCCAACACACTGGACTCTACCCACACACTGGACTCTACCCAACACACTGGACTCTACCCAACACACTGGACTCTACCCAACACACTGGACTCTACCCACACACTGGACTCTACCCACACACTGGACTCTACCCACACATTGGACTCTACCCACACTCTGGACTCTACCCACACATTTACATTGACACCCCTACCCTAAACAATGGACCCTCCCAAAATACTGGACTCTCCCAAAATACTGGACTCTACCCACTCACTGGACTCTACCCACACATTTACATTGACACCCCAACACACACATAGACACGCACAACTGACTGGACTCTACCCACACACCAGACTGGACTCTACCCACACACTGACTGGACTCTACCCACACACTGACTGGACTCTACCCACACACTGACTGGACTCTACACACACACCAGACTCTACCCACACACCAGACTCTACCCACACACCGGTCTAAACCAACACACTGGACTCTACACTGACTGCACTCTACCAACACACTGACTGGACTCTACCGACACACTGGACTCTACCGAACACACTGGACTCTACCCACACACTGGACTCTACTGAACACACTGGACTCTACCCACACACTGGACTCTACCCAACACACTGGACTCTACCCACACACTGGACTCTACCCAACACACTGGACTCTACCCAACACACTGGACTCTACCGAACACACTGGACTCTACCGAACACACTGGACTCTACCCACACACTGGACTCTACCCACACACTGGACTCTACCCACACACTGGACTCTACCCAACACACTGGACTCTACCCACACACTGGACTCTACCCAACACACTGGACTCTACCCAACACACTGGACTCTACCCAACACACTGGACTCTACCCACACACTGGACTCTACCCACACACTGGACTCTACCCACACATTGGACTCTACCCACACTCTGGACTCTACCCACACATTTACATTGACACCCCTACCCTAAACAATGGACCCTCCCCAAAATACTGGACTCTCCCCAAAATACTGGACTCTACCCACTCACTGGACTCTACCCACACATTTACATTGACACCCCAACACACACATAGACACGCACAACAGGCATACTGATGCCACACACACACACACACACACACACACACACACACACACACACACACACACACACACACACACACACAATTTCACACTCACCACAGAAGCTGCTGATACTGTCAATGATCTGTCCTGTTGCCTAGCGACTTCAACCCTACCTACATATTCATGGCTACCACAATAACCTTCAACCCCACCTATATATTCATAGCTACCACAATAACCTTAAACCATACCTATATATTCATAGCTACCACAATAACCTTAAACCCTACCTATATATTCATAGCTACCACAATTGCCTTAAACTCTACCTATATGTACATAGCTACTACCGCAATTACTTTCAACCCTACCTACATTGGGGAGAACAAGTATTTGATACAATGCTGATTTGGCAGGTTTTCCCTACTTACAAAGCATGTAGAGGTCTGTAATTTGTATCATAGGTACAATTCAACTGTGAGAGACAGAATCTAAAACAAAAATCCAGAAAATCACATTGTATTATTTTTAAGTAATTAATTTGTATTTTATTGCATGACATAAGTATTTGATACATCAGAAAAGCAGAACTTAATATTTGGTACAGAAACCTTTGTTTGCAATTACAGAGATCATATGTTTCATGTAGTTCTTGACCAGGTTTGCACACACTGCAGCAGGGATTTTGGCCCACTACTCCATACTGACCTTCTCCAGATCCTTCAGGTTTCGGGCTGTCGCTGGGCAATGCGGACATTCAGCTCCTCCAAAGATTTTAGCTACCACAATTGCCTTCAACCCTTCCTGTATGTGCATAGCTACTACCTTTAGCCCCTGCATGTCAGCTGCATATCAACTCGGTACTGGTACTTCCTGTATATAGCCATGTTATTACCTGGCACTTCCTGTATATAGCCATGTTATTACCTGGTACTCCCTGTATATAGCCATGTTATTACCTGGTACTCCCTGTATATAACCATGTTATTACCTGGTACTCCCTGTATATAGTCATGTTATTACCTGATACTTCCTGTATATAGTCATGTTATTACCTGATACTTCCTGTATATAGCCATGTTATTACCTGATACTCCCTGTATATAGTCATGTTATTACCTGATACTTCCTGTATATAGTCATGTTATTACCTGATACTCCCTGTATATAGTCATGTTATTACCTGGTACTCCCTGTATATAGCCATGTTATTACCTGGTACTCCCTGTATATAACCATGTTATTACCTGATACTTCCTGTATATAGTCATGTTATTAACTCCCTGTATATAGCCATGTTATTACCCGGTACTCCCTGTATATAACCATGTTATTACCTACCTGTATATAACCATGTTATTACCTGGTACTCCCTGTATATAACCATGCTATTACCTGGTACTCCCTGTATATAGCCATGTTATTACCTGGAACTCCCTGTATATAGCCATGTTATTACCTGGTACTCCCTGTATATAGCCATGTTATTACCCGGTACTCCCTGTATGTTATTACGTGGTACTTCCTGTAAATGACCATGTTATTACCTGGCACTCCCTGTAAATTACCATGTTATTACCTGGTACTCCCTGTAAATTACCATGTTATTACCTGGTACTCCCTGTAAATTACCATGTTATTACCTGGTACTCCATGTAAATTGCCATGTTATTACATGGTACTCCCTGTATATAGCCATGTGATTACCTGGTACTTCCTGTATATAACCATGTAATTACCTTGTATTTCCTGTATATAACCATGTTATTACCTGGTACTCTCTGTATATAACCATGTTATTACCTCCCTGTATATAGCCATGGTATTACCTGGAACTCCCTGTATATAACCACGTTATTACCTGGTACTTCCTGTATATAACCATGTTATTACCTGGTACTCCCTGTATATAGCCATGTTATTACACACACATGTACTTCCGGCGCCGACAGAGATGGCCGCCTCGCTTCGCGTTCCTAGGAAACTATGTAGTTTTTTGTTTTTTTACGTGTTATTTCTTACACTAGTACCCCAGGTCATCTTAGGTTTCTTTACATACAGCCGAGAAGAACTACTGAATATAAGATCAGCGTCAACTCACCATCAGTACGACCAAGAATATGTTTTTCGCGATGCGGATCCTGTGTTCTGCCTTACAACCAGTGTAACCGAGTGGATCACATGCAGCGACCAAAAAAAAAAAAACGACTCAGAAAAAGAGGGAAACGGGGCGGTCTTCTGGTCAGACTCGAGACGGGCACATCGTGCACCACTCTCTAGCATTCTTCTTGCCAATGTCCAGTCTCTTGACAACAATGTTGATGAAATCCGAGCAAGGGTAGCATTCCAGAGGGACATCAGAGACTGTAACGTTCTTTGCTTCACGGAAACATGGCTAACTGGAGAGACGCAATCCGAAGCGGTGCAGCCAACGGGTTTCTCCACGCATCGCGCCGACAGAAACAAACATCTTTCTGGTAAGAAGAGAGGCGGGGGCGTATGCCTTATGACTAACGTGACATGGTGTGATGAAAAGAATCATACAGGAACTCAAATCCTTCTGTTCACCTGATTTAGAATTCTCACAATCAAATGTAGACCGCATTATCTACCAAGAGAATTCTTCGATTATAATCACAGCCGTATATATCCCCCCAAGCAGACACATCGATGGCTCTGAACGAACTTTATTTAACTCTCTGCAAACTGGAAACGATTTATCCGGAGGCTGCATTCATTGTAGCTGGGGATTTTAACAAGGCTAATCTGAAAACAAGACTCCCTAAATTTTATCAGCATATCGATTGCGCAACCAGGGGTGGAAAGACCCTGGATCATTGTTACTCTAACTTCCGCGACGCATATAAGGCCCTGCCCCGCCCCTCCTTCGGAAAAGCTGACCACGACTCCATTTTGTTGATCCCTGCCTACAGACAGAAACTAAAACAAGAAGCTCCCACGCTGAGGTCTGTCCAACGCTGTCCGACCAAGCTGACTCCACACTCCAAGACTGCTTCCATCACGTGGACTGGAGATGCTTCAGACAGGCCAGACAACAACATTGACGAATACGCTGATACGGTGTGCGAGTTCATTAGAACGTGCGTTGAAGATGTCGTTCCCATAGCAACGATTAAAACATTCCCTAACCAGAAACCGTGGATTGATGGCAGCATTCATGTGAAACTGAAGGCACGAACCACTGCTTTTAATCAGGGCAAGGTGTCTGGTAAAAAAAATGACTGAATACAAACAGTGCAGCTATTCCTCCGCAAGGCTATCAAACAAGCTAAGCGCCAGTACAGAGACAAAGTAGAATCTCAATTCAACGGCTCAGACACAAGAGGTATGTGGCAGGGTCTACAGTCAATCACGGACTACAGGAAGAAACCCAGCCCAGTCACGGACCAGGATGTCTTGCTCCCAGGCAGACTAAATAACTTTTGCCCGCTTTGAGGACAATACAGTGCCACTGACACGGCCTGCAACGGAAACATGCGGTCTCTCCTTCACTGCAGCCGAAGTGAGTAAGACATTTAAACGTGTTAAACTCGCAAGGCTGCAGGCCCAGACGGGGCATCCCCAGCCGCGCCTCAGAGCATGCGCAGATGAGCTGGTCACGGTGTGTTTACGTGGACATGGCCCAATCAATCCCTATACTCAGTCTGCTGTTCCCACATGCTTCAAGAGGGGCCACCATTGTTCCTGTTCCCAAGAAAGTTAAGGTAATTGAGCTAAACGACTACCGCCCGTAGCACTCACATCCGTCATCATGAAGCTTTGAGAGACTAGTCAAGGACCATATCACCTCCACCCTACCTGACACCCTTGACCCACTCCAATTTGCTTACCGCCCAAATAGGTCCACAGACGATGCAATCTCAACCACACTGCACACTGCCCTAACCCATCTGGACAAGAGGAATACCTATGTGAGAATGCTGTTCATCGACTACAGCTCGGCATTCAACACCATAGTACCCTCCAAGCTCGTCATCAAGCTCGAGACCCTGGGTCTCGACCCCCGCCCCTGTGCAACTGGGTACTGGACTTCCTGACGGGCCGCCCCCAGGTGGTGAGGGTAGGCAACAACATCTCCTCCCCGCTGATCCTCAACACTGGGGCCCCACAAGGGTGCGGTCTGAGCCCTCTCCTGTACTCCCTGTTCACCCACGACTGCGTGGCCATGCACGCCTCCAACTCAATCATCAAGTTTGCGGACGACACAACAGTGGTAGGCTTGATTACCAACAACGACGAGACGGCCTACAGGGAGGAG